>NC_069145.1:10470989-10613489 GCF_943734635.1 Anopheles cruzii
GATTTCGAGAGCAACATCGCCAGCGCCTTGTACGAAGATATCGGTGTGCAGGTGAACGCCGAGCTGGGCATCCGGCAGCGTTTGTACCAGCTGTGTACTGAGTTTGGCTGGTTCTTGACATCGTCGACATCGGGTGACAGTCCGTTTGGGACGCGCATCACCTACCGTTATTTCATCGACACCTGCCGGGCCGTGTTCGGAGATTGGATCGATCAGGAGGTCGTTTACGATGGCGTTCGGTTGACGAACCTGCATTTCAGAGGGGACGACCCACGTGTGACCAACGCGCTGTATGTCAATGCCGAGTTCGACCCAAGCCGGTTGGTGTCGATTACGAGCTACACAAACACAAACGCGAACGCGTTCGTCATCCACGGAGCGATGATAGCGATGGACTGGCTGTCCCCGAACGACGGCGATTCGGATGATTTGAGGCGCATTAAGGACGAAATTAAAGAGTACGTATATACGAGGTGTGATCAATAATTTTCGCGACATTTGAATTTTCTCGGGCTACGTATATCCGATTTTCGATTTTTTTGTGGAGTTAGGTTGCTACACATGTCAGTAACTTATGGTGAAAAGTTCGGCCATTTTGAGTAATCAGTCAATTTTTGACAGCTGTTTTGCTTGGACGTGTTTTGGCTCATCGTCGATTTTTGTCTCTTCCAAAAAATGGATGGCAAAGAATCTTTATCAAATTTGTGTGAAAAACGAAATTAAGAGCTCGGACGCAATCGAAATGTTGACTGTGGCTTATGGTGAAGCTTTTAAGACCAAAAGCATTGCTTATCGGTGTTCAAAATTTTTCAGAGGCCGAGAAGATGTGAACGTCGAAAAGCCAAGTTTGGTCGAATGTGAACAGTTTTGCTTACAGTTTTCTTCGATTGCAGGGTCGTGGTGCATCATGAGTTGTTGCCAGAGGATAGAACGGTCAATAAAGAATATTTCCTGCAAGTTATGCGCAATTCGCCGAAGCAATCCGTTACGAATGCCCGATTTGTGGGAAACCCGAAATTGGTTGTCGCGCCCCTCTCACACATCGTGGTTTCTGCGCGAATTTTTGGCCAAAACAACACACTAATGATGCCAAAGCTACCGTATTCTCTAGATCTGGCCCCCTGTGACTTTTTCCTGTTTTTTCCTTTTTCCAAAACTCAAATTACAGCTTCGTGGTCAATTACTTTTGGAGTACACAAAAATCGACGATGAGCCAAAACACGTCCAAGCAAAACAGCTGTCAAAAATTGACTGATTACTCAAAATGGCCGAACTTTTCACCATAAGTTACTGACATGTGTAGTAACCTAACTCCACAAAAAAATCGAAAATCGGATATACGTAGCCCGAGAAAATTCAAATGTCGCGAAAATTATTGATCACACCTCGTAGTTGGCTACGCGCTGAACAGGTCCAGCTCCCTCCTATGGAGCCCTGATGTTCTTTATAAAATGACCATGAAGAAAGGGAATAAAAAACGCAAAATGCTGAAGGTCCTCTGTCTCTTCCAAATAATCTTACAGCAGATAGCAACGGTAAACAACACTGCTCTTGCCAGCCGTAGATACCTTAGACCGAAAGATTCAAAGTAGGTGTCGTAGTGGAACATACGGCCGGCAGCTGATCTGGAAAGTTTTGAGATCAATTAAGGCAAATCCTGGATCTCCGATTGGAGATATTGCAAAAAGATATCGTGCCAGCAGAAGTACTTTCCAGAGGATCTGTCTATGAAAAAGCTAGAGTTTTTTTCCTTTAATGTATGCATCCAAACAGGACATTTAAGCAAAACCTAGCCGCTAAAACAAGCGCTAGAAAGTTGTACGAGAAGGTTTGGACGAGATAAAAAGGATGCTTGACGACGACGACGACGACGGACGACGAAACACACATGAAAATGGGTTTTTGACAGCTTCCTCCCACCAAAATGTTATCTCGCCACGGCACGGAGAGATGTCCTATTCTAGTTCAAATATGTATTTGCCAAAAATTTGCACGGAAACTAATGATCTGGCAAGGAGTTTTCATCACAAACATGACGATGAACTCATCGCTGTACAAGGAAGAGTGCCTCAAAAAAAAAGTTATATAATTTACTAGCTGATCCCGGCGCGCGTTGCCACGCCTCATTTCATCCTCATTTCTCGATTATCCGACGTTTCAACGGACTTCCTGGTGACGTATCCGATCAGCTTCCCTTTGCATTTCCCGTTACTTCTACTTTTCAGACGATCGGGCTTCCCGGTGACGTATTTGTTCAGTTTCCCTTTCCGCCTCCCGTTACTCTGTTCCAAATGATAGGGCTTCCCGGTGATGTATCCGATTGGCTTTCCTTCCCGCTTCCCGTTGGATACATGGCAAAACTCGCACCAGCTAAATTTGACTCAAATTGTTTGAACACTTTTCGAATTTTGCTGCAATTTACCCTAATTTTGTATGGGAGCCACCCTTTGTAAAGTGGCGAAGGGTTTCAAAAATTCACCAGAACATTTCCCCTTCCCAAAAACTCCCACCTGCAGAATTTGGTTCGATTTGTTCGAAAACAACCCGAATTATGCTGAATTTTATGTTACGTTTGTATGGGAGCCCCTCTCCCGGAGGTGTGAAATGTACTTTTTCTATATATGATCCTAATTGAAATCTAGAAGGCTGTAGCAGTCCGTTGCTATCTCTCTCTCTCTCTCTCTCTCTCTCTCTCTCTCTCTCTCTCTCTCTCTCTCTCTCCCTCTCTCTATCTCTCTCTCTCTCTCTCTCTCTTTCTTTCTTTCTCTCTTTCTCTCTCTCCCTTCTCTCTGTCTTCCCTCTCTCTCTCTTTCTCTCTTTCTCTCTCCCCCCTCTCTCCCCCTCTCTCACTATCTCTCTCTCTCTCATCTCTCTCTCCTCTCCCTCTCCCTCTCCCTCTCCCTCTCTTTCTCACCTTCTTTAAAAATTAAACGCAAACTACGCAGTTCCCCCCAACATCAAGATGGATGGAATGAGGGGTGGTGATAGGTGGAAGAAGGAAGGAAAAGGCTTTTAAGTGAAACCAATCGATTTAGAGACCACCAAAACCTAAGAAACGATACCCATATTGCCCTAGGACGTATTTTAAGGATTGGGGTTGTATGGGGACCCCCCCTTCCCCTCGTCCTGCAAGGACCAAATTTTGTCACATGGTTTCTCAGGTGACCAGCAACCATTGTGCAAGTTTTGATGAAATTCGATTCATAACTTGTGGAGTAATTGATGTTTTTAACAGTTAGTTGTATGGGAGGGCAAAGAAAGAGGGGGGTGAGGGGTTTCTAACCTTGACTATTGCACTCCCCGGCCCCAAAAACCCCTGTATACCAAATTTCGAGTCAATCGGTCCAGTAGTTTCGGAGTCTATAAGGGACATACAGACAGAACTTGAATTTTATATATAAGGCTGGCTAAAAAGTAATCCATTATTTTTGGGTGAAATTCAAAACATTATTTAAGATACTTCCAATGGTCCGATTTTCGTCAAATATGTACCGTTTTGTTGGAAAATTTGTTGTCTTTTCAAAAATAGGCTTATATGCCTCTTTTGTAAAAGGCTTAGTCGTTATTGGTGAAAAACTGGAGCAATCCATTTTCACAACCCTTTTTTGATCTCAGTTTTTCATCACTCAGGAAATTTTGTAATGCGCGAAAAAGGTTCAATCGCTTAGTGCAAGGTCCGGACTATACGTGGATGCATTAAAACATCCCAACAAACTCCCGGACTTTCTGGTGAGTCACTAAAGACGTGCGTGACATTTCGTTTTCCTGTGGAACACAAACCTCTTCTGTTGGCCGATTCTGGTCGTTTCTGGTCAATTGCTAGCTTCGAACGGTACAGTAATTGACAGGTAGAGATCTGAATTTAGTTTAAGCCACACGGAAGCAACTCATAATAAACGATTCCCTTCAAGTCCCACCATATACCCGTAGAACCTTCCTGCCGTTATTTCTGGTTTGGCCACCGGTTAAGCTGCTTCACCACGCTTAGACCACGATTATTTTACACAGTATTGTCGTATGTATCCCATTCCTCATCCCCAGTACCCATCCGTTTAAGAAATTGGTCGATTTCGATTCCGTTGGGCCAAAACTGTGCAGATGGCCATCATGTTTTTTTATGTAAATAGGGTGGTACCCAAACATCGAGCTTCTTTGTGAATCCAGCTTTGCGCAAATGGCTTAAAACTCTTCGATGATTATCTTTAGCTCCTGGCCGATGCTCTGATTACTAACAATGCCGATCTACTTTGATTATTTCTGTGATTTTATCGACATTTTCGATGACGTGTCTGCCAAGGCTTTAACATCAAAATAACTGAAACGGGTCAACGAAACCAAAATTTACGTAGCTAGCTGTTAGAGTATCGGCACCATGAACACCATGCAAAATTTCAGCGGCCTAGCTTGAATTTTCGCCTTTATCGGACAAAAAATGTAAAATGTACCGAATTTTTTCTTTGGTGACCTCCATTGTTAACACCCTGTAACTCACAAACGAATAGAACAAACAATAAACAGTGAAAGCATTTTTTAAGTGTAAAGTATCAGCTTTAAAACGAGCCTAAATTGAAACTGTACGATCGATACTTCACGAGATATCGATCACTAAAGGCATCTACCGAAAAATAATGGATTACTTTTTAGCCAACCTGATATATAGATTAAGTCACACAAAGGTCCGGTTAAGTTTTGGCCTGATTTGGCAAGCTGCCGGGGGGGACACGGGGGTTGGCGCGGCGCTAACAACCCCGCCCGTAAAAACAATCCGTTACGAATAGCACCAAAGATATTAACATTGTCTCTGGTGCAGGCCAAGACCGCTCAGCGGTTGTAGCACCAAATAAGAAGAAGAAGAAATAAGGATTATGCAAACAAACCGCAAACAAACCAATCCGCAAAAAGCGAGAGAGAGGATGACTGAAGTGTAAACATGAAATTCGTAAACAATGAAAGTCGTAAATAATCGCAGCAGCCTTATCGACGTTTTGCAGCCGTACAGCTCGAGTAGACAGCAATACGTAATAATATAATTCTCTAATTCGCATATGGAGGCGCCTGGTACAGTTCTCACACCACCATGTTATGTACTGGTTATACAATAAGTTATGCACTTCAACAACAACAACAAAGAGCGCTGCTACTGGCCTAAATTTTTTACAACGAAAAAAACAAGGTTGAATTTTTATTTTAGGAAGGTTTAAGAGCAAACGAAATTTAGGAACCATCTACCTATGTTGAAAATATATAAGGACTCTTCGGTTTCAATTAATGCAGTAAACAGATGGGTTGCTGAATTTAAACATGGTCGTACAAACTTTGAAGACGACCCAAGTCAAGAACGTTCATAAACAGCAACAATACCTGAAATCTTAGAAAAAATACAGAACCGTTATTTTGTAGCCGTTCCAGATTCTTATTTCAGACCACACTGAATAACAAAGTGTATTTCAAACCATAAAGTTGTGTTTTTCGTATCGAAGCGCAAAACTTATTGAACTGCCTGAGCTTCCACTGTTATGTTATTCACCACATGGCGTGGTGAATAAACATCGACGCGACAACTGACGTTTGATAACTGTCAATCGAGTGCAGAACCAAAACAATGCATCATTGCATCATAAAAAATAAGTGAAAACATAACATCTTCCTACTCCCGAACGACTGTGCAGCCGCATTTGGCTATTACCGGAAGTCTTATCTAAACACGTTATCAATGGACAGCATCTTATCGCACCGTACCTATTCCTGCCAAACGAGCCAGACACCGAAACAGCGCTTTGTGGTGTCTTGATACCTACTTTTATCGTAATTCGGCTCAATTCGGTTATCTTGTTTTGCGCTTCTAGTTTCTGGTGTGCACACCGTGACAATGTACGATTCGCGAGCAGCAGATTGTCTACAGTGTTCTCTTCGCTTCCGCCCAAAATGGTAATCCGTGGATTAACGCGTCTTGCAATCCTTGCCTTGCCTTGTCTAATTGCCCGCGCAACTTCATCCGTTCATCCCGACAAAGGATCGGTGACGTTTCTAGCGAACCAATTCGCCCATCCACACCCAAACTATATCGCTAACCGCTCGGAGGCACACCGCTTCCGAACGCGCGTCGACCACTTTGATGTCCAGAACAGGGCGACGTTCGAGTTTGACTACCTCTCGAACAGTGAGTACTATCTACCCGGTAGACCAATCTTTATTGTCGTCGGAAGCAACAGCGTCGTCAATGGGTACTTTATCGAAAACGGCCTGTTCCACGATATTGCCCGCGGCGAGAGGGCCTGGCTGTTCGCCAACGAGCATCGCTACTACGGCCGCAGTGCACCGGTTGAGTAAGTAACTTAATGGGGATGCTCTTGGAATCGATTAAAAGTTATTTATTTCCTATCGCAGAAACTACTCCACGCCCAATATGCGCTTCCTGAGCGTGGAACAGGCACTGATGGATCTGATCGAGTGGATCGATCATTTGCGCACGGAAGTGGTACGCAACCCGAAAGCCAAAGTGATTCTGCACGGTATCGGGTACGGTGGTGCCGTCGCAATCTGGGCCCGGCAGCGGTTCCCCAGTCTCATCGACGGTGCCTGGGGTTCAACACCGCCGGTGATCGCACGAGTCAACTTCCCTGAGTACGGTGAAGACCTGGGCAACACGATTCGCCGGCTGGCCGATGACGGGTGTTTCGGGACCATCTGGCGGGGATTCCGTACTGCCGAGAACCTGATCGATGCCGGGCTGTACGGGCGCGTGTCGGAGATGTTCCGCACCTGTGAACCGCTCGCGGCGGACGACCCGCTGACGGTGGAAACGTTTTTCTACGGGCTCAAGACCTCGATCGAGCAGGAAATGTTCGGCGAAGCGAATCCGCAGTCGGTGGTGCGCATGTGCCAGGAGCTGGCGTCCGATTCGGCCGACACGGCCCTGGAGGTGCTGGCAAACTTCTTCGCGCGTCGCTACGCCCCGTTCGACTGCGTTGCCCTCGATTTCGAGAGCAACATCGCCAGCGCCATGTACGAAGAGGTCGGTGTGCCGGTAAATGCGGAGCTGGGCATCCGGCAGCGTTTGTACCAGGTGTGCACGGAGTTTGGCTGGTTCCTGACATCGTCGACATCGGGTGACAGTCCGTTTGGGACGCGCATCACCTACCGTTATTTCATCGACACCTGCCGGGCCGTGTTCGGAGATTGGATCGATCAGGAGGTCGTTTACGATGGCGTTCGGTTGACGAACTTGCATTTCGGAGCGGACGACCCACGTGTGACCAACGCGTTGTATGTCAATGCCGAGCTCGACCCCAACCGGCTGGTGTCGATTACGAGCTACACAAACCCAAAGGCGAACGCGTTCGTCATCCACGGAGCACTCGCATCGATGGACTGGCAGTCACAGAGCGACGCCGATTCGGATGATTTGAGGCGCATTAAGGACGAAATTAAAGAGTACGTCTATAGTTGGTTACGTGCTAAACGCGTTCAGCTCCCTCCTATGGAGCCCTAATATTCTTTATCAAAAAAACTTTGAAAAAATGCAATAAAAAAATTAAAACGCTAACGGTCTTGTATCTCTTCCAAATAATCTTACACAAAGATAGCAACAGTAAACGACACTGATCGTGCCAGCTGAGCATGGATATTGGCAAACAAGACCGCATATAGTACAAAGATCGTCTTGAAACTCGTCATCAGCATCGCCTGCATAAAGCGACTAATGTAATCAGAGTGCAGCACGTCGCACCTCAAAATATAAACATGTGAGCAGCTCGCAAAATTTGCCGAGCTAAACAAGGCGCAAAACTGCGCCCTTGGTTGCAACTGTCCATTACCATCATCGCAAGGGAGTTCTGGTACAAATCGAAACCAAGCAGCGTAAACCCTTTCGGTTCATAGCGCGAAACTACGAGTCGATCTCGCGAGTGGACTGTCATATTTTGCATCCATCAAATCCATGCACACAAACGCTCTTTCGATGAACTTTGTAAGACGTAGATCTCAAAATGTTTCCCACTTCTTTGAGGCAGACTTCCCACATGGACCTGTTTTGACTATCCATCTTTTAAGCTAGCGACAGTGACGAAAACATCACAGGTTCGGAAAACGATCGACGTTTCTTCACCAAACCTCAGTGTCGTGTTCGAATCATATGGTACATGCAAAGCCAGTAAAATGAGATTTAAATCCATTGTTTTAAGTACCGAACGAAAGACTCTCTCTCTCTCTCACACACACACACACACACACACACATTAAGAAGCGATTATGATGAAGCTGACTCGAGCGCGAAATTATTGTATTTTTGGAAAAAGTTCAAATTAAAACAATACGCAAATTACGTCGAGCGCGGAAGCCCCCGGCACCTGAGGCGGGTAATTTCGCGCGTATCGAAGGTCTCAATCTCAACCTGCCCATGATCGCGATAGACCGCGCGGGTCGGTGAAGAATCGAGGCCTTCCTCTTTCACTCCATGGCTCTACCGTGGCTCGGCCGGGCGGAGATCATCAATTAAAAACTCTCTCAAGCCGAGCGCGAATTAAAAACAAACATCGAAAACGTACCAGAATTGAACAACCGCCGGGGAGGAAGAAAAGAAAAAGTAGAAACCCGATACATGATTTGGGCTGGCGACCATCCACAACCCCTGGGGCCTCACGCCGCCGCCATAGTGAAAACTGGGTACCCAACCAGCCAAGTGACCCGCGACCGTACCGGGGGAAACCGCAATCAAAACAAAACCAACCCGCAAAAAGCGAGAGCTTTTCCGGATGACTGAGGTGGCAATGAAAGTCTTAAACAATCGCAGCAGCCTCAACGGTGCGCACGATCGATGTTTTGCAGCCGGGCAGCTCGGGCAGACAGGTTTGATTTTGACTACTGCGTGCGGTCACAGCAACCAATGACTGGAGTCGACGGCGCCTGAAGGTATGTAATATGCGTTGGCACAAGGAGCCATCTTTCTTACCAGTACGTTCTCCTGTGAACTTGACGATCGGGGGTCGAGGTAATCTGTGGTTTAAAAATCAGCTCATTCTAGTCGTTTTATGGCCAAAGTTTGCTTTAAACGTATTAATTGTTGTCGATATTGTTGTCGATAGCGTTGTCCATCAATAATTTAATTACTTTTCAAACGTTTACAGAACACCATACCTATCATATCCCATCTTTGCGCAGTGAATATTTCGCTTTAGTAGCGATGAACCTGGTTCACCAGATTGTACCCAGGCCTTTTTGTGTTTAGGATTCTTGTAACAACTCCCCTTTTCATTGCATTTCCCCTTTCATCGCCAGTGACGATTAGGTACAAGAAACCGTTTCTTTTCAACCGCGCAAGCAGAAATTCGCGAATGGGTTTCCTTCTTCCAATGTCTTTTTTTTCAATTCATGGGGAACCCAAAATAATTCTTTTTTAATCATTCCAATGGCACTATCTGGCACATTTCTGCAAACTTTTTTTCGTCTGACATACTGATCCAACTCCTCATCATCAAACTTTTTTGGCTATAAATACGGCCCGGTCCGTTCTTCTAAGATAAAAAAAAAACTGTTTTGGCTGTCCTGGTCTTGGTCTCTTGGTCTTGCAAGTCAAAGTCACCACTTGCCTAATACCATTTATCTGAAAGGCTTCGACGGCATAGAACATGTTTTTTGCTTCGACGCCAGCTTCCGAATGAACAAGTTATACAGTTGGAGAACCGCATTTAAAGAACTGTCATCTGGCCCAATCTTGATAATGGGCCCCAGTTGGACTTCCTGCAATGTTTTCGGGGTTCGCTCACCATAAAAGAGGGTCCTCCATTTGTTGCCTTTCCTTCGTTCGCGACCCCCTCAGAACTGTGGTACCCGTACCCTCCTGCCACCTGTGCAATCAATTACGGCTAGGGATGTGTACGCTAGACCGGAAGTCTGGCGGTGCCATTGAACCCCTTCGGTTCGTCGGTCTCGTGTGCCACGGATCGCCCCAAACGCGCTAGGGTTACGAGGTCACGGTTGCAAGGTGCCTGGTAAGGTGCCCGTCAAGACCCCCGAATGGGGTCCGTTTGTGGTAACTGGCGGTCGTAAAACCGTGAAACCGCACATGTGGCGCACTTGCGCCACGGGTTGGAAGAGAAAGAACCGATCGGCCAACGAAGCGGTTAGGCAGCGAAGCGTAACCCGCACGCCGCCAGGGGGTTCCGACGGGTAGCGTAGCCCCGGGGAAGGGTCAGGATTTTTGAGTCATGCACGCAAGTTCTAAACTCCCGGACTCCCATCATCGCGTGAAACGGACGGAAGTCGGCCGGAACGGCCGCCCGGTCGCGCTTGGGTAAGTTCTTCACCGGAGCAGACTCTCTCCAAAAAAGGCGCGCGCCAGAGAGAGGATAAGCTCGCTCTCGCGGTCGAACGATCGCGATAGAGAGGGCCGAACAAAGAGAAACCTTTATAGGCCGAAACGCGGGAGTGAGCGAGAGAAGGATCCTCGTCGGAGATCCAACTTTCCCAGCGGGCTCCCCGCGGTGGGGATGGTGATCTGTTTGGAGCGGAATCCGGTGGAATCCGCGGCCTGTTTCAGTAACCCTTTCGTAGGCGTCCGGCACAGTAGTTGCCCGAGAGTTGTGTTCGTTGTTCGCGAGCTAGTTCTAAAGTGTGTGTGACGCAGGTTACGGTGGTGGTCTTCGAAAAGCTCGATCAAGAGTTGTTACGTCTGTTGTTGTTGGTGGCGGCGTCCCCGGCACGTTTGTATCGCTTGTTTGCGATGTTCGATTGATTCGTGGGCCTTCCCGTCTGTGTTTTGTTGTGGCCCTGTCAGGCGGAACCTCGTTTGGCGCAGTGAAAAGTGAAAAGAGATTTGTTTCGTTAAACACGGCACAAAAACCGACCCAAGGGAACCAGAAAACGTGGATGTCTTTTGTTAACGATATTCGTGTGTGTGTGTTTTTGTGGATCGCGTAATCAATCTACGCGGGAAGTGATTTAGTGAGTTTGACGACGAGAACCCTTAAAGGGTTGTCCACCACCACCAGGCTCTAAGCGAGTCGCGTTGCTTTGTAGTCGTTTGGTCCGAGTGTGTAGAATGTTATCTTGTTCTAACTGACAAGCCCCCGGATGGTCACGACCGTAGCGGCATCATCGTACCAGGACCCGTGCTAGAGAGAGAGAGACAAACGACCGGACGGCGATCGGTCGGCGTAAATGGTAAATAAGACGAAATGGAGAGCACAATAAAGGTAGAGCTAACAACAACGGCATTGGCACAGCATCCCCAGCGACAAAAGCGAAGCTTGTGAACTCTCGCATCCGGCGGCGGGGGCTTCGACAGAGAAAGACAGAGTGAAATCCGTAGTGTCCGGTGTGCCGCGGATTGCGGCCACCTCTATTTCGTCATCCCTGCTGGGGCTCCCTGTCTCGCTCACTTTCTCTCTCGTACCTCTCGGTCGGTCGTAACCTTTAACGACCGCGCGCCAGTCGCCGTCGCCGGCGATCACTCACGATCGTTGATCCTCGCGACTGGATTTCCGAGTTCCCTTTTTTCCCACCAGACGGCGCGACGGCGACCGGGAGCTGCGTAGGTTTGGACAGTTTTTTTTTTCTTTTGACGGCTCGATGACGTTTTGGCAAACAGCCAAACCACTTTCTTCACTTTCTGCGACCGGACCGGACGGAGGAGGTGTGACGAAGCCGACTCGTCCCGTCCCGCCGGGCTTCCGGTGCCCCCGTGCGTGCGTGCGTGCACTTATCCCGTCCATCAGTCTGTCAGCTTTTGACAGTCCCGCGGTATGTGCGCGGGCCGCATTCTTCAGGTCGTCCGCGTGCGGCCTTCACTCATCTCATCTCCGGGAAGGGAGCGTCACCTTTTCAGCATCGGCAGCACCACCGTTGGGCACTCTAATCGGCTTCTGCTGCTGCCGGTGATGGTGAGCGGTGGCTTCGGCTTCGCGTTTCAGTTCTGCCACACACTAATGACGAGCAGTGCTGGCTGCTGCTGGTATGGCCCCATCCTCCAACGGCTTCACACGCGGTGGGGCGGCCATCATGTCATCGGACGCCGCCGTGCACGATCCGCAACCGAGCAGCCGATCGTCGTAACGCAACCTTGCGCACGGACAGGTTGCTCCCGCGAGGGATCGGGCGCGAATAAATATTAATTGGATAAAAATTACCCCATCATCATCATCATCGCACTATGGGACTATGAGGAACATTCTGGCCACGGCACAGGCTGCGGGGTGGCTAATAACGTTGCTGAGTGCCCGAAACTGCCATTTTTTGTACTTTGTTTATTTTCGTTTATTTATTTTTATATGCCTTTTTCCAACTCAAAATAACGATCGAACATCAGATCACTGATGGTGATCATCAGTCTAAAATTTGGCACCGTGTTGCGGACAAGTTAATTCGGCGCCCGGCATGTTTCGAGCTGAGGTCTTCCGCGTCGCAACCGATCGCTCGGCGTGGATTGAACTTCAAATGAACCTGTGAAATTGATCATTGTGCAATGTTTCACAGTTTAACAATACCAGGTACCGAAAGGTACTTTTGGTGTTTCTCAAGATGCCATCTGCGGCCTTGGTTGTGTCACCATTTTTCCGCTCGATCATAATCGGGTGCCACCGACCAACTTGATCTTGTAATTGATCATATTCTTCTATAGTTTCTCAATTCGCATTAACGTTTTCTCTTCTTTTTCACTTTTTACCTCCCTCTCTTTCTCTCTTTCTATCATGGTCACACTTTGTTGTGTTGTTCCGTACCCGAAAAATAAACCCCTTTTTCGGTTGACGCATTTTCCCCCGAGGGTGTCGAACACAACTGTCCCCCCGGGGGCCACTGCTATTTCGTTGCTGTCACTCTCTCTCTCTCTCTCTCTCTCCGTCTGAGTGCAACAGTTTTCCGACCCCGACTGCGGGGCATTATGTTGTGGTTTTATTTGTCGTGTCGCACTTTTTTCTACAGTGAGCCTTGTGTGTGCTGCTGCTGCTGGCGCTATTGGCAAAGGTTACGCCATCGGTGTTCCCGCCGTGCCGCGCACTCGAGAGGGGCTTTCCCAACGTCGCCCATTATGCCAACATAAGCGGCCACTACCCCACCGGCGGCGGTGGGATTTTTTTCGCACACAACCGCCACCGCAGGGAGAGGTGGTACCGGTGTTGCAGTGTGCGCGACCATTTAGCGAGCGAGTACGCGAGTTGTCGTCAGCCTCGGGCGCAGGGGGGGTGAGTAGGGAGGAGCCCCAGCTGCACGGTAGTGGCCCCGGGGCAAGTTGGTCCCGTTGCCGTACCGTCGCCACCGGTCGGAAAATTCCCCCAAATCTGAGCGAGGATCAAAACTGCCGACTGCCGATGGCCGAGTGGAGCAGTTTTGGCTCGTTTGCGCGATAAGTTACCAAGATGAGGGATAGCGAGGAATTGTTTTAAGTGATCTGCCCAATAGGATGTGCCATGTGTGGAAAGGTTGTAACGATCTATCTATGCAAAATTTAATTTGATAAATATTGATCGTAAATGAACTAAAACATTCAAGATTCCAAGTTGTTGATCGATTACAGATCACACCGACCTCCAAACGAGAGCTTCTCCGATCCAAAAATCTCGAAGATCAAGATGACTTCTTTAAAATTGCTTTGCTGGGAAATTATTCGATGAAACTTGTATACTTATCTTTCTCCACTTAATGTAACATTTAGAAGGAACAACTTAAATGTTTGCGAAAAGCCCAAATGCTTGAAGATACCGCGACTCGACCACTTCCGGAACGTATCAATCCGTCCGGCTGCTGCGCAGGCTAATGTTGGCCGGGGGTGGGCCACAATACCCGCCCGGTGGCTGCTACCCATTGCAAAACATAGTCTCATTGCGCTCCGCGTACGTTGGCCCCACATTGACGCCACAGGTCGATCGCTCATCAGATCGCCCGGCCGGGGCCGAACGCCATTTTTAATTGCCCATGGGCCTTGGGAGGCCACAACACCGCACACACACACTTGCGGTACCTTGCAAGTTTTTTCTCACACCGCCCCCAGCCCCGAAAAGCACGGATGGGGTCCTCCCCAAGGATGGTTATGAAATAATTGTGGGACCGAATTGTGGGCTTCAATTTTAGGCGTCCCCGGATTGCTCGCCGCGGCGATTCCCATGCTCTCGCTCAGATTCGCCCACCCGGACTCGGGTCGGATCGGGGTTGTTGGGTGAGCATAAGAAGGGGCTGAAGCATCAGATGGGCCATCGCCACCGGGCCAACGATCATTGCCGATGCATTCCGGATTCACTTGCTGCTGCTGCGCGACGAAACGACCCTCAAGGATTCGTTCCGCCCTCCACGGGAGGGGGTGCCATATGTGTGTGTGTCTCGGGGGAACCGTGTCACGACACGGTCACGTTGGGCTTGCGGGAAAATCGAACTCGGCGCCACCAAAGGGTACATCGCGCGATCGGCCGCCAAGGTTGTTGCAATCGGCCGAGCGAATGTTTCCAGCCCAACCCCTAAGAAGCGGGGATGATCGCTGATCGAGAGTGAGAGGGTCGAATGTGTGAAACTCCTTAACCGATCTCTTAGCAAAAGGCTGCCAACATTCAACAGCGGGTCATTGGTGGGACCCGCTTACATATCGGGGAAAACCCGGCACCGTGTTCCGGCATGTGACGAAAGTGCATCGATCAACGCCTGTTACGGTGCCGGAATGGATTTAGTTGCCGAAACTAAAGGCATGCATTTTGCGGCAACGCCTCGGTCTCGGTTTCGATTTTCTTTGACGTGGACGACAAGCCCACTGGACCGCACCGCACCGGTTGGCAAATAAGTCTGGACGAAGAAATGCATTAAGGGCGGCCGCCAAGTTGTGCAAAATCGCGGTCTGTCCGTGGTGGTCGACTCGGTGATGTGCTGTAGCCCCAAGCGCAAGTATCTGGAGCGTGAAGAGAGTTGCAACAAGAAGGTGCAGCTTGGGCAGATTTGGGCAACTTTGGCTACTCAACTCCTCAACCTCAACCCAGTACGATTGCGGCACACTAAAAAGGAAAGTTTCCCTTACGGACAACAACATTTTCGAGTCGCCCAGTGCCAGTCCGTGAACATCGATTTAATTTGTACCTTTCCATCGGTACGGCGATCATTCATTTCAATCTCCTGATAGCTTTCCATCTTCTCTTCGCGCAATGGCGTGTGTGTGCGCGTGTGTGATCAACAATTATGATGATGATGATCATGGCCATCATTACCCGGCGGGAGCCAATGGCTCGATTTGTTGGCCTTGATTTGCGTTCGGTTGATGTGTCTTTCCGGCCCATCGTCGGAACGCCCGGAGATCATTAGCGAAACTTTAGCGAAGACGTTATCGACGAGGGGGCGCCCTCTTGGGTGGCCATTAGTGGCCCTCGCGCGAAGGATCAGGACATACCGCCGGATTCCGGAGCTCTCTGGCAAACAGACGTTCGAATCACAGCCACGCAGGAGGCGGCTAATGAGTTTGCACCGGAATCCCACAGTGAAAGCGCGGCATCTTCAACGCATCGCTTCGTATTGCCTCAAAACGGACGAAGGTTACGCCGAGAGTGGTCGAGAGGGGTTGCCTGAAGAGGCCTGACGACGACCATTTATTCGCCTTTTCGGACGATTTGCCTTTTTTCCCTGCCGGTGCTCCATGCCTGAGCAGCAGCCTCGGGTGGCCCTGAAATTCCGTGGCGGCCTTTTTTGGGGTGACTCTTTCGATCGGCCTGCAGCCTCCGGAGCGATGCGCTGCGTGGTGGGACCCGCCGCCGCCGCCGCCACGGGGCTTGTCCTTGTCGATTTTCGAGTTTTCCCAAGCTTTCAAACCCGCGGACCCTTACTCGCGATCCAGCGGAAGCAGAGGCCGTGGGGAAAATGATGAAATCAAAACAATCGGCGCACAGCATCGCCAGCCGCTACGCGCAATGTTTGCGCCCTGCCGTTGCGACACATTTCGACACGCCACCCGGTCGGTCGCATCTGCCCGAGTGAGTTGATGAGTTGATTCTCTCGAACCGACCGCAAAAGGTGACATTGAATGTATGCAAATTGGGGTTTTTACAAAGTCCCGTGCGGCACGGTGATGCATGGTTCCGGGTTTTTCACAACGTGCCACGAGGCTGCTCTAGAACGGTCGATGAGTTCTAGTTCTAGGAGGTGCAGTGAAGGGAGGCAGTGACAGTAGATGCCTGATGGTGAAACCTAATACGCAGCTCGAACGCCCGTCGTCGCCAAGAATAAATTATATGTGCGCACTTAATTACTGCCAATTACCTAATCGTAATGCGAACGGGGGTGAGGTTGCTGTTTTATCATTGTCAGTAAGGTATTGTTACAAATAACTTATACGTTGAAACAAAAAGAGAGAAAAAATCTCAATAACAATTGGATTGATCGAGTTTTGCTCTTTGAATTTATCACAAAATTTTTTGAAAACCGAATTTTTCTACGAAAAGGTGTCAGGAGAGCAACTACTCGAATCATAGGAGAAACTGTTTGAAGAGTACCAGTAACTGACCACAGATGGAGCCAATGCATTTCACAAAATCGCCTGGTATATTTCAATTGGAATATTTCGAAGCAATTGCTTTTTTCCTCCTGAGATGGCAAATCATGTATCTTGAGCCAATTTAATGAGATTTTATTGCCTTTTACAACACATTTCTTAGTAGATGCAGTGCGATGCAGGTAGTGTGTGCCTTCCGAATTGTTTGTGTTAATACGAATCGTCACGAAGCGTCGTGTGAAAAATTTCATCCCATTCTTCACAACGTTTTCGAACCGATTCATTAGCCGATGCTGTTTACACACCAAACAGTTAGAGCCCATTAGAGTTAGAGCATCAAATTATAAGTCCATAAAATAAGTCAACTAAATAACGAATGTGACGTTACGACTCGACGCACAGGAAGTGCCTCTAATTAAATGCAACGCAGCAGCAGCTGTGCTGCCGGCGATCGCTTCCTACTCGCGCCCCTCGCTCTAATGAGATAAGCCCCTGGCAAAGGCTCGCAGGTTCACCTCCTGGCGGTGCACGGTGGAAAACTCACATGCGGCGCCGTCTAACGCTCCGGTGTCTGGAAAGCAGCTGTCCGTGGGAGTGACTTGTACGCGCGAACCAACGGCAAACTCGCGGCAAGAGAAAAGCTCGCCGAAAGCAACAAAACGAAACAAAAGTGTGCTTAAAGAATGTAAATAATAACAATAATCGTAACGTTGCACCGGACGGCGGGCACGTGGCGGGGAGGGGCAGGCTAGTTAAGCAGAGCGTTGCCTTCGGCGGTGTGGTTCTGTTAGCCGTCAGCTGCACGCGCAACGGCTGCTTATTACGCAAATTTTATGCACTCGCCAGTAAACATGAACAAGCGCCGCCCGCCCTATTGTATGCCCTTGCGTCTGGGAGTAGCCGGTTCAGCCGGTAGGGCAGTCTGTAGGGGATTTCTCTCTCTCTCATTTGAGAACGCGTAATATCGAGGAGGAAGAAGCTAACCACCGCGAGGGCCGTTGGCTGAAAGTGCGCTGCGTGAGAGATCCTTGGTTTGACCCTCGTTCATAACTAAACCAAAGTGACCCGTAGAAAGCCCTGCCACTGAGGGCACAACAACCTCAACGGTCCGGAAGGGTTGCGGTGTTGCGGTGCGTAGTGAAAACCACAAAGAGGTAGCCCGCGGAACGTAAGGTCATAGCCACCGACTCGGCTTCGCTGTGGGCAACCCTCATCAACAGCAGCAGCAGCACAGTAACACCTGGGAAAACAGCTGACTCTTGGCTCGGTGGCGTAATCGGTCAAACCGGTTTGCCTGGCCCGGTCGGATTGGATAACGTTCTTGGGGCGGCCAACCTCCACCCCACATATGCTGCTCGCTCCCCGGTGCTTTCTTTTCGATCATCGATCAAGCCCAGGTGGTGCTGAAAATAGATCCACATCTCAGGGGCAATAAAACATGGCCGGGGCCGGGCCTTCGGCTCCTCGGCATCGCAATCGTAGCCCGCAGGGGAGCAGTGTATTAAGTCTGCTGGACCGTTCTGTCCGTCGCAATTATATTAACACTCAACACGTTTACGCAAGCTTTTCCCGGACCCCGAAAAACTAGTTTCTGAGCGCTGAACAGGGAAGTGCTGCATTAACTCATAGTACTATGTCGAATATCTTATTTAAGAGAGAAATCCTTTAGTAAATGTGACCAAGACTTCTTGCAGCGCCTTAATACTGGTAAACTAGAATACTGAACTCCCAGAGTTTGGGGACTTTCGATCAACAATTAGGGACTTGAAAGATCATCAAAACATTAATGAATATGGTCCTTACTGTGGACGACGGCATGTACGTCTTTGCTCTGAAGTAGTGTCCTTCAAGAGACGTCGAGTTTTGTAACCTATGTCACCTAAAAATGTTGGTTTTTGTAACATATTCAAATTTATATTTGGCCGGTTAAATAATTCAAACGACCGAAACGAAAGCATCGAAAATATTTCACCAATTTTACACTCAAAACAAAACCGAACTTTCTCGGAAACCGGTTTGATTGGCCTTTGAAAGTATAGAGAAAAAAAACACTGGGCTTTTAAACAAAGGATCTCGCTAATTTTGCATTTTCTATTTGGAACTCCAAACCCGGTTTGGCCTAATGCCAATCGGGTTGCAAGCAATTTAAACGACCACTTTATGCACACTACATTAAAAATACACACCAACTCGGTTACCCCACTTCCCGGTTGGTTTTCCCGGTCAGACGCACCGAACGCCGCCCATCGAGGTCAGAGGGTCTTCAGGCCGGCCCAATCAATGGCAGGATTTGATCGATTTGTACGATCGATCGTTTGCGATCGGTCAGCCCAGAGTCAGCGTTGCGTGGCCCGTAAAGCGTGGCCCTCCAAAAAAATCGTAAACGGCCACCGGAAGGCCTCCGTATCCCCATTTCTCCACCGACCTTTCCAGTGCCAGTCCAGAGAGGTTGACATAACACCGCCCGCCGTTGTTGGTTCGTTCGGGAAGCGAGAGGTTGCTCAACCGGAACCGCGCCACTCGATCGCGACCCTAATCGATTCCGACCCATTGTTGCGTATTGCGCCATTATTTTGGTATAATTTACTACCTGTTTTAAAGATTTTGTGATTTTTTTGTGCATCGGCACCGGTTTCCCAATCGCTCCGGAGCGATCCGCTTGATTGGCCGGCGGCGATCAGCGTGTGGTGCCCGAAGAGAGAAGAAGGGAGGCTAGGCACCTGAGACCAAAACAGAGTTCCCTGCGCCCCCCCGAAAGCGGGTGTGTTGCGTTACGCGTTTCGGGTTGAAGATGCCCCGGGCGGCTTTTTGGAGGTTCGCAATTCTCACGCGATTACGCGATGATTGCAGGTGCGCTGTGCTGTGCCGCGAAGCGGGGGACAGACTTCACGCCCGTACTTCCACGTTCCAGCGCGGCCGCCCCATGGTGCCCCCTGGTGTTGGCTTGGTGTTGGGAAAGAATGAAGAGCACCCTCGTTGAGTTCAATCGATCCTCGCCTGTTTGAAGGGGCAAGCTGGCGGTGTTTTTTTCTCCCAAGCTCTGTTTCGTTACATTATCCCTGAGACTAACACTTACGCCAAGCCAAGGGGTCTTGAGCGCTCTGATGTAATTCTACCGCCCGTGGGTGAGATAATTAGAGAGCGGGAGCGTCGGTGCTCGCTGGTGGAACTGATCTTCTGCCCGACGCTGGCCGTTGAGCCGTGTTATTAGCAGCAACCCGCAAGTGCCCGCAAGTCCCAAGAAAAAGAGCACTCCCGGTGCGTACAAAGCCACTAGTAGCTATCGTGTGTAACGCTCGTAACGCTCGCACCCCGAATGACGCCATCGGACTTTCCCGTTCCCGCGATGGCGCAATTTTCACCGGCCCGAATGGGCCAATTAGCTGAATTCCCTTTCGGACGGTCCTCAACGGACTTGGCGGGCGCGTCCCTATAGTTCATCGCACCTAACCCGTTTTCTCTCGCTATCTCTCTCTTCAGTTGACGCAAGTTCCCGGACACAGTTGGGACCCAGCACACCAATAAGACCAGAAATGGTTGACTACTACAATACGCGATCGAGCACGGTGATCCCGTCGGCGGGGGTCGGCCCAACCGCGACCCAACTTCGGACGACAACCGCCAAGAGTCGCTCGCAGCGCGACAAATCGACGCTCCACAAGACGCTGACCGATGGAGGCGTCGGTACGGGTGGTTCCGGTGGTGGTGTAACCGGGAGCCAGCAGCCACGGATACGCATCGTGCGGCTGGTGCGACCCCACCAGAACCACACCACCACCGCCTCCCACCATCGGCCAACGGGCGGCGGCGGTGGCGGCGGCAATTTTGGGTTCTCGATCCGGGGTGGGCTCGAGTACGGGACCGGATTCTTTGTGTCCGCCATCGAGCGTGACTCGGAAGCGGACCGGCAGGGTCTCAAGGTGAGGACCGAGGCACTGGGCCGAACACCCGGCCACAGCATGCTAACTGGTTCCTGTGTTCTTCTTGCAGGTGGGAGATCAAATCGTACGCGTCAACGGGTACCAAGTGGAGGATGCCGTCCACCGGGAACTGGCCTCGTTCATCGCCAACCAGGAGCGGTTGATCATGAAAGTGCGGGCCCTTGGCATACTGCCGATCAAGGAGTAAGTTCCTCCGGTTTACCAGTAGGAGCCCTATCGTTTACGGTCCTGTTGCTTTCCTTTTTCAGGCGCTCCGTCGATCCACTCACCTGGCACCTGGTCTCGTTGGCTCGCGACACGCAGGACACGCTGCTGCTGCTGGAGGACGGTCCGTGCTGTGGGCGTGACCTGAAGGTGATCCTGTCCGTGGCGCCCCGAACCAAGCTGGGCTGTGGGATTTGCAAGGGCCCGGACTGGAAACCGGGCATCTTCGTGCAGTTCACGAAGGAGGGCGGCGTGGCACGTGAAGCCGGCCTACGGCCAGGCGATCAGATCCTGTCCTGCAACGGGCATAGCTTCGCCGAGGCCTCGTTCTCGGAGGCGGTCAGCGTAATGAAGTCGTCGCACGTGCTCGAGCTGGTCGTGCGGCCGAGCGCCGGGCTCGATCTGTTTCCGGGTGAATCGAGCGGCTACAACAGCTCCGCGAGCAGCGTCAACGGTGACCAGAGCCCGTGCTGGGGCGACCAAACGTCCAAGCGGCTGAGTATCGTGCGCGAGGAGTCCATTTCGCACGAGCGCCGCCGTACGGCGGCCATCGGCGAGCTGAAGCCGATGGGAGAACGGCCCCCCACGGGCTCGGTTTCTACTCCACCAGCTCCCCAGACCTTACCTCCTGCGCAGACGGTGGCCACCAGTGGCGGGGGTCACCGGCGGAAGAATACCACCATCATTGAGTTCTCGGAGCGGGGCACGATCGTGAACCCGGACGCGAAACAGAGTGAAACGAAAACGATCATTGTCGAGGTGCACCGGAGCGCATCGACCGGCTCGATCGGTGGCGCGGGATCGAACACACTCATCCCACCGCCACCACCTCCGTTCGCGGACAGTGTCGCTCCGCCACCGCCACCACCGCAGGGACTGGCCCTGGCCGAACCAAGCGCTACCGATCAACCGGGAACGGCGGAGTCAGCGGTGGCCACCAACAGTCTGTGCAGCGCGATATCGGACGAACTGCGTCGGCGGGCGGAGAAGAAGAGTGCCGCGGCGGTGGGTGGTGGTGCGCCCGACGGGGCGATGGCCTCCGCCCTAGCCGGTCCGGCGGCTGCCCTCACGGAGCTGGAAAACCGGCTGAAGGAGAAGAACTGTCGTCTCCGGCCGGTCACGATGGCCATCTCGGACGAGCGGCACACGGCGCTGATGGACGAGTTCCGGGCCGTGCACAAGCGGATGTTCAAAAATGGGTTCGACAATGCGGAACTGAAGGTAAGGGGTGCCACGAACACGGTCGAGTCGGCGGGCAACACTCACTACATTGCACGTCTCCCATTTCAGCAAAGACAACCTGCCAAAGGTGATAAGGGGGAGCCGAGCGTTTCAGTGGCCCCGGCTGAGGCGGCCCTCAACGGGACGCGAAAGTCAGCGAAAGGCACGATGGGCCGGGTGGCGGCCTCGGAGATGGCCAAAGCTAGCGGTGACAGTGCCGAGCTGGAGTCGCTCGAATCGTTCAAGCTGACCAACCCCCAGGCACCGCCAGCTCGGCCACCGTCGTACTACTTCTGCCCGCAGGCCACCGGGCCGGCGACGATGAAAAAGTCCCAAAAACCGATTGCCGTCACCATCAGCGAGTACGCCAGCAGCAACAGTGCAACGCGTGGCGCTCCCGATGAGCCGGTGGCGGTCCGGAAGCCGGCTCGCTTCGTTCAGCTGCGGCCGGTGACGACGGAAGGTGCGTCTTCCGGCATCAACAACGAGGCCGCCCGGTCGGAACAGCGAGGATCGAAAGCTTGACACGATCACGAGCCCGGGACTGACTGAAGTTGCAGAGTGGCACGCGACCAAAAAACGATCACGGTGGAATAGAAATAGACTCAAACGGCTCATCATCATTCAAATGATTGCTTATCGTTGCGTTTTGTTGAAGTGGACGATAACTCTTGATGACCACTGAGGCACGCTGACGGCGTATTCTTTATGGAACGACTTCTGGTTTTCGGATATTTCGGGTCATTACGAGTTCACTGATTGTTTCAGATATATTCTAATTAAATTCTGAACTATCGACGACACTGCAATTATGGTGTGCTCGTCAATAGTCTATTAGATTCCATTCAATTCTCGATTACGATCCAGATTTTCACACTTCGAAGCCCGTCAAAAATCGTCGATCACTGTTGCGCAGTTTGATCTGTCGCCGATTTTCTCATTTCCCACAAGCGATAGGCCACCCAAACAACGAGGGACAAATTGACGGCCGCAATCACCAACGTAAATACAACATCCCGAAAGATCCGTTTCTCGTTCTCAAAGTGGTAATTCAATTCATCGAAATGTTGATCGGTGTCCCGGGGTCCCTTCTCGAAGTCGTCGTAGGCAATGCCTGCAGCTTGTAGGGCCGCAACTAGAGCGATTTCCTCGTTGTAGTCAAACGTGTTTCCACTAATTTGTATTTCTTTCAGCTTTGGTGCGGCCAATCGCAGAGTGGTAACGTTTAAATAGGGAATATCGTTTCTTTTGAGCGACAATATTTCGAGTGCGGGCAAATGTACATTGGTTAGATACAGAGTGATCAGATAGTTCGATGTTAAGTCCAGATACACCAGTGAGGGCGGTAACATAGAAAACTCGAAGTCAACAAAATGGTTTCTCCCAAGCCCCAAAGTGCTAAGTTTCGTCATGCGCCGGAAAACCTTCTCGTCGAGGGTGTCCAGTGAGTTGCCTTTCAGATATAGGGTCTCCAGGTTCACCAGTACACTTATGTTGTCGATATTTTCCAGATAAACGTTACCAGCCAGATCCAGATATCGTAGCGAGTATGCAGTTTCCACGTTACGCGGTTCTAGAGCAATCACCTTCTTAATTGAATTGCCGTTGAAGTCGCCGTACTCCAAATCCATCGGAATCTCTAACAGGCTCATTTGCGAAAACTGGATTTGTACTGCCCGCGGGTGGTTCAGTTCGGCATGCAGAACTCTATCGTATGCCAGAATTTCGTCACGGTCTGAAACCTTGTCCACTGGGTAATGCAACCGAACCTTACGTACCTCGTCCGGTACGATGAGCCGCGAATGGTTCTCTCCAGGTTTGTAAATAAAAGTGGCTACGGAACAGGCAAACAACTCCGAACCAGGGTCACAGTGATGCTCCCAAACTGTTTGATTTCCTTCGCCGGACACCAATGTAACGAAGTAGAACAAACTAGCGGTGAAATCTGTTCTTTAGTGACAATTAAATTCAAGCGAAACCTTCTGAGAGTACCTACATAAGCACTCTCCCCATGATTGGCGTTAAACTGGAGAATTCGCAAATCTCGGTTTCAAATAAACCACTTCACACTACGATTGCAAATAACAAACTGAATTATCTTCGCTAATGTGACCCTTGGCCGAGAGGAACAACATTGCTTCGCATTGGCTTTACTAGTGACGCCGGAGTTTCTTTTTATCACAATATTTCTACTTCTTTTCTGTTCACTACCCTTCATGATTTATGTTGGCTTATCGGAGCAACATTTCGGAGCACTTCTAGTCTTTATCAACCAGCGGCAGGATATAAGTCGCTCAAATCAACCAAAATAATTTAATGCTGTCTGCAGTAACGTCAAGTGTTTCTCTCAGTTTGATTGTGGCATTGCTGAAATTAGCCTCGCAATGGGATATTTCACAAAGTTAGCGCTCCGATAGTTTCCGTTATCCGTAGTTATCGTGTATTTGATTGAGTGGGCACTTTAATTAAGTTTGTGTTAGTATTTTCTTTGCTTACTTTTATTCACGTTTCGGAAATGTATGAATCTGTCGATAAATCAACAGGCACAACTAGTAGTTCTACACCAACAAAAACTTCCAAAACTCGGTTCGCTACCGTTTATTTGTATTATGCTTGCTCCGCCGGTTCTGGTGCGGTGGATTTTCTAGTTTTCCAAAAACGATACCCGACCCATGCAAAGAGGGCCAAGTTTACCACCGCCAGTGACCAGATGCACAACGCGTGTTGCACTTCCTGGCGCTGCCTGTCCTGATGGTCTCTGACACCGTCCCACTGAAATGAGCTTTGACCGCGTTCGTCGAAATCGTCGTACAGAATGGTCGAGTTTTGTAGTGCAGCCAACAGCACAGCAGTTACACGGGAGTCAAAATTATTTCTAGCAATCTGCAGTGACTTCAGGTTAGGTGCGGCCTTCCGTAAGGCGTATATATTCAATCTGGAGAGGTCATTCCTTTTCATCGATAACACTTCTAGGTTAGGTAGATACACATTGTCGAAATGTACTTCCGAAAGGCGGTTAGAACTGACTCCTAGGTATACCAGCTGTTGGTAATAATAGTCAAACACCGCGACCGTTCCGTATCTTGAAGTCCTTTATTATCGATCACGAAAGAAGCGACCCGAAAGAAGCGACTCAAAATTAGTCCGTCTGGTCCGGCGTTTCGCTTATCACTCCTGGTTCTTTCGTAATGCCAAGAGTGTCCCAGAGAGTGTCGACCGATGATCTCTCTCGCTCGTGAGTCGATCGGTGATCATCTCTCTTGGCTCGTATGCGGGTCTTCAGCTTGTTTGCAGCCTGGCATGCAAGCTAGCTGGCTGGCTGGCGGCTAGCTGGCTCTACCGATATCGGCGGCTGTCACTTTGTTGTTGTGATGTGTTGTGGCGGCTAGCTGGCTCTACCAATAGCCGCGGCTATTGGTAACACCAGCGATGGTGTAACCTGTTGCAAATCGAGGTTCGTTAGCCAGCAACCCGTCAGCACCAGGGTGCTTAGATTTGCAAAAAATTGGAACATTTGTGTGTCAAACGATTCTAAAGGATTATGCTGCAAGTTGAGGGTTTCCAGGTTCACCAGTGCGCTTAAGTTGGCAATGTCGTCTAAACGGTTTCGTGCCAGATCCAGATATCGTAGCGAGTATTTAGCGCCCGCTAGACGAGGTTTTGGAGCAATCACTTTTTCAATCTTGTTTGCCTGTAACTCGGCATATTCCAAATCCTTCGGAATCTCGATCGTGCGAATGTCACCTAAATTGATGTGTATCGCTCGTGGATGGTTCAATTCGGCATGCAGCACCTTATCGTATGCAAGAATTTTGACGCGTTCGCTTATGATCTTCTCCCACGGATAAAGTAGTCGAACTTTTCGTACTCCGTCCGGTACGATGAGTTGCGAATGGTTCTCCCCAGGACTGTAAATAAAAGAGGCCACGGAACATGCAAACACCTCCGAACCAGGATCACAGTGATGCTCCCAAACTGTGTGATTTCCATCGCCGGCCACCACCATTGCCACGAAGAACAACAACCTGCCAACGAAGTGGATTGATCAATTTGTCGCAATTGGATTTCATCAAGCGGATCGTAATACATACAAAGCTCTATCCATGGAGAGCGTCGATGGGAATCTTCGATGACTCAAAACTATACACTGGCCACTGCTCGCTACGGTTGCTTACAGCAGACTACTCTTTCTATGGTTCGCTCTTCGACATTTGGATCATATAAAATATGTATGATACGCACCAGAGTTTTCTTATCTTGCCTTCTTTCCCAGTGAGTTTGCGTTGCCTTGTCCGAACAATATGTAACGCACCACTTGAACATTTTTTATCTATCAACAAAAACACATGAACTCGAAACAACCAAAATAATCCAGAGGAGTCAGTGGCAATCGTCACTTCTACTTCTACTTCTACAACCATCATTGCCTTACTACTTTGGTAAAATGAAAAGATCATTGTGATCATCAAAGCACCATAGTGAGCCACATGCTCCCCAGCCCGTTTATTTTCTCACTTTTATCGTTTGTAATGTCCCAAAATTATAAGACTCTATTTTCCACTTTTACATCCATACAAGTAATCGTTCGCAAAGTTATCATGTAATAAGGCAGCCTTTCGCAGCGCTGCCATCAGATTAGCCGTCACATTACTGCAAAACATGTTGTTGGCAATTTGCAGGAGCTTTAGGTTTGGTGCGGCTACCCATAATGCGCCGATATCTAAACTGGTGAGCCTGTTATTTCTTGCCGATAGTAATTCCAAAGCCGGGAGGCTCGCGCTGTTGAAATCTAATTTGTCCATACCGTTTCCAGCGATACCCAACATCACCAGCGATGGTGGAAGGTGGGGCAAGTTTAGACTATTTAACCCACAACCCGCTAGCACCAGAGTCGTCAGCTTGCCCATGCGACGGAAAACGTTCTCGCCAATAGTTTCAATACGATTGTGTTCCAAATTAATGGTTTCCAGGTTCACCAGCTGGCTCAAACTGTCAATATTAGCGACCGCATTAAACGCTAGATTGAGAAAACGTAACAAATACTCAGTATCCGCATCGTCAGGCACTGGAACGATTACCTCTGCGATGCCATCGGCTTGGAAGTCGGCGTACTCCAAATCCACCGGAATCTCGATCGCTTGAAAATCGGCTGCAGTTATAAATATTGCTCGTGGGCGATTTAACGCCGCGTGTAGTACCGCATCGTATGTTGCGATTCCGTCACGGTTCTCTAGAACCTTGTCATTTGGATAAAGCAGTCGAACCTTCCGTACTGCGTCAGGTATGATGAGCCGCGAATGGTTCTCGCCAGGTTTGTAAATAAAATTTGCAAACGAGCAGGCGAATATCTCCGAACCAGGATCGCAACGATGCTCCCAAGCGACGTGGCTTCCATCGCCAAACACTAATGCCACAAAGCACACTAAACTGAGGACGAAACGATTGCTTAACAGACCATCTAATAGACTGAATCTTGTACATACTTTATCACTCTAGCCATCCAGGCACTTTAGTGCTCGTAATCGACTACCTCGAGCTTCGCTTGCAACTATGAAACTAACTTAAGCCATTTCGCCATTTGCCAGCCATTTTGCAGCTCTTAGGATTCCTTTTGTCCATATAATTTTGGTTTTTTCAAGAACGTTTTGGGTTGGCTTATCTCAAGTATTTTGGTGCAGTTTTTTATCTCTTTTGTTTTTCTCTGCCAGTAAAAGGATGGAAGTCACTCAGATCAGTGTATATATCAGCATGCCATTGAGCATAGGCCAAGGCAACGCCAAAGCGGACAACAAGTCCGCAGTTTCCTTAATGTCGGCGAAAATTATGTCTGATAAGGTTGCAGTACTAGTGCTGGTGCAAAGTCTGGTCTTGTCTACGGAAGCACGAAGGCTTATCAAACGGCGCTGTATGCACTCCAACTCAGTCACCATCAGTAGCTTGAATAGAATGCTCAACTCGGTCGTGGTCGACTTGAAATTTTCCTCGCAATGGGATACTTCACAAAGTGAGCGCCCTGATAGTTTCCACATCATTTCTGGATGATAACTTAATTCTTTTGTGTGCCATCTGCCTTGCAGTGTTCTAAACGTGATCTTTCTGACGACTGCGCTCAGTTGCTGTAGTGCGAATCATGCACGACAGTGCATCAGTGGATCGGAAGCATTTGTCTGCGCTCTTTATCAATTCAAGTACGAGCCGGGTCAGGATATTCCACTGTTCGATCTGCAGCCCGGTACAAAAGCAGTTGAGTTCGTAAAACCATTCTACACGCCGGAGGAACAATCAATCACTGTCTACGATGCTGTACTTCATCGTCAACTAGGAATGCCGTTAGCTGTCGGGATCACTAACTCCATGCTGAGCGTGCTTGAAATGCCACCTAATCTGCAATACGGTGACTTTGCCAACAACCGATTGTCAAGAATCGATGTTGATTCGGGTCAATCTTATGCTATGCGCTATCTTAATTTGAACGGCAACTATGAACTAAACCCTGCCAACATTAGCCACTTTGTGGAACTCGAAACGCTGCACATGTCAAATAGCGATTGGAAAACATTACCAGCGGGATTGTTCTCCACGATGACCCGGCTGCAGCATCTCACTATCTCCGGTAACCGTCTTAAAGAAATCGAGTTTAAGACTCTCCCTGGTAGTCTGACGCTGTTACGGATGGATCGAAATAGTCTAGCAAAGCTAAACTTTGAAGATGTTCGCTTCCCGCAACTGGAAGACTTGAACGTACAACGAAACGAGCTCACAGTGCTGAACATAACTGCTCTTGTGGAGCGTTCGCCGAAGTTGAAGTTGTTTTCTATCGGTCACAACCCAATAAGCTTCGAAAAGTTGGACCACATTGTGAGCGTACTGAATCGCCACAACATTGCGTACTACCGCATGGAACATCCTGAAGACTGGACGTGTTCGGAATCGGAGGTTAGAATACGTGGCATTTGTATTCCCAAGGACAGCATCAAGCCTGGTTGGGGTGAATGGTTAACACAAATATTCTTCTTCTGCCTGGTGCCGTTGGTGCTGTTTGGAGCAGCTCTGTCCGGATGGCATTTGTGGCGAAAGTTTCAGCGGAAGTAGGGCTTAGCTCAACAACAATCGAGTCGAGTTCTTCTTCGCAGATTCACACAAGGAAAATTGATAAATCAAAATAAAACAAATAAACAACAGAATACCAAAAGATACCGAATCTGCCTGCATCGCTGCAGTCGCTCCGTAGCAAACGAGATCTACGTCGTCGCATTTATCCTTCTGGACGACCTAAAAAGACTACTAGCTAATGACATTACCTGGCCACCGGCCACCGCAACACCTTTTACGATTATTTTTAAAATTTTGCATCCGAAAAAAAATCTCGTCACTTGTCCAACTAAATCGATGAATTGAATAATTTTGAAATGTAAATTTTATTGTTACATTTTCTATCTATTTAATGGGGCATCCTCCATAACATAATCTTGATTGCTAAACTTCGAAACCTATCAAACAAATTGCACAGTTTATGTCTAAATAACCCCAAAGAGTTGAAATGTCGTCGATCACTGTCGCGCCGTTTGAACTGTGGCCACTTTCCTCGCCTGCCAAATGCGATGGCCCACCCATATGACGAGGCCTAAATTTACTGCCGCGGTCACCAAGGCAAATAGAACATCACGCAGGATGTGACTTTCGACTTCTAGATGGTGTTTTAAATCGTTGAGATATTTGTCGGTGTTCGGTAGCCCCTTTTCGAAATCATCGTACCTAATGCCTGCATCCTGCAGGGCTGCTACCAGAGCGTTCTCCACGATGTAATTGAAATTATTTCCCACAATATGTAATGCCTTTAGATTGGGTAGGGCCAATCGTAACCCACTGACGTTCAAATTGGAAAACCTATTTCCTTTCAGCGACAGAATTTCGAGCTTGGGCAAATGTGCTTTGCTAAGGTTTAGATTCGTCATTCGATAGTTCCCTGTGAGATCAAGATTCACCAGCGAAAGTGGTAACAGCGATAATTGAAGTTGTATGAAATTATTTCTTGCTAGCCACAAAGTGTGAAGCTTTGTCATGCGCTGGAAAATCTTCTCGTCGAAAGTTTCCAGTGAATTGGAATGTAGACTTAGTGTCTCAAGGTTCACCAGGACGCTTATGCTGCCAATATTTTCTAGATTACCATTATTCGCTAGATCCAGATAGCGTAGCGAGTATTCAGCGTCCACTTCATGCGGTTCAGGAGCAATCATTTTTTTAATTGGATTGCCTTTGAAGTCGGCGTACTCCAAATCCATCGGAATCTCTAGCACACTAATTCGCGAAAATCGAATTCTGACTGCTCGTGGATGGTCCAGTTCGGCATGCAGCACCCTATCGTATGCCAGAATTTTGTCACGCGCTAGGAGCTTGTCCCACGGAAAAAGCAGTCGAACCTTTCGTAGCCCGTCCGGTACGATGAGCCGCGAATGGTTCTCTCCAGGTTTGTAAGTAAAAGTGGCCACGGAACAGGCAAACAACTCCGAACCAGGATCACAGTGATGCTCCCAAACTGTTTGATTTCCTTCGCCGGACACCAATGTAACGAAGTAGAACAAACTAAAGGGGAAATCTGCTCTTTAGTGTCAATTGAATTCAAACGAAACCTTCTGAGAGTACCTACATAAGCACTCTCCCCATGATTGGCGTTGAACTGGAGAATTCGTACATCGCGGTTTCAAATAAACCACTTCACACTACGCTTGCAAATAACAAACTGAGTTATCTTCGCTTATGTGACCCTTGAGCGAGAGGAACAACATTGCTTCGCATTGGCTGTACTAGTGACGCCGGAGTTTCTTTTTATCACAATATTTCTACTTCTTTTCTGTTCACTACCCTTCACGATTTATGTTGCCTTATCGGAGCAGTATTTCGGAGCACTTCTAGTCTTTATCAACCAGCGGCAGGATATAAGTCGCTCAAATCAACCAAAATAATTTAATGCTGTCTGCAGTAACGTCAAGTGTTTCTCTCAGTTTGATTGTGGCCTTGCTGAAATTAGCCTCGCAATGGGATATTTCACAAAGTTAGCGACCACGTTAGTTTCCACATCGATTCCGGAGCATAATGTATTTCTTTTGCGTACCATCTGCCTTGCAGTGTTCTAAACGTGGTCTTTCTGACGACTGCACTCGGTTGCTGCAGTGCGAATCATGCACGACGGTGCGTCGGTGGATCGGAAGCATTTGTCTGCACACTTCATCAATTCAAGTACGAGCCGGGAGAGGACATACCACTGTTCGAGCTGCATCCGGACACGAAAGAAGTTCGGTTCGTGATGCCATTTTACAAGCCGAGGACAGAATCAATCATCTTTTACGATGCGCTGCTACATCGTCAGCTCGAGATGCCGATAGCGGTTGAGATTACCTATTCCATGATGACTTCACTTGAAATGCCGCGTAACTTGCAATACGGTGATTTTGCCAGCAACCAATTGTCGGGAGTCGTTATCGATCCGAGTCAGTCTTATGCTCTCCGTTACCTCGACTTAAATGGTAACTATGGACTAAACCCCAAGAACATTAGCCATTTTGCAGCACTGGAAACGCTGCACCTGTCCAGTTGTCGATTTCAGTCAATACCAGCAGGACTATTTGCCAAGATGACCCGTTTGCAGCATCTTACTGTCTCCAGCAATGGCCTCCATGAACTCGATCTGAAGACTCTCCCTGGTAGTCTGACGCTGTTACGGATGGATCGAAATAGTCTAGCAAAGCTAAACTTTGAAGATGTTCGCTTCCCGCAACTGGAAGACTTGAACGTACAACGGAACGAGCTCACAGTGCTGAACATAACTGCTCTTGTGGAGCGATCGCCAAAACTTAAGTTGTTTTCCATCGGTCACAACCCGATAAGCCTCGAAAAGCTGGAACAGATTGTGAGCGTACTGAATCGCCACAACATTGCGTACTACAGCATGGAAAATCCTGAAGACTGGACGTGTTCGGAATCGGAGGTTAGAATACACTATGTTTGTATTCCCAAGGACAGCATCAAGCCTGGTTGGGGTGAATGGTTAACACAAATATTCTTCTTCTGCCTGGTGCCGTTGGTGCTGTTTGGAGCAGCTGTGTCCGCATGGTTTTTGTGGCGAAAGCTTCAAACGAAGTAGTGTTTCCGTTGGCATTGATCTTAAAGACATCTTCAGTGCAGGGGTTGCCTCGCAAGGAAAAGTATCGTTACCTTTGAGCTAAAACAACTACTGACGCATCTGATATATTGTTAAGTACAATAAAAATAGCTGCGAAAGAAGATGTTGCTCTATGTAAGACCTGTTATTATACCTACGTGAAGTTTCAGGTTTACATGAGTATTTTATTGAGTTTTCATCGATTGTGTAGTGGACTCGGAAAATGCACAAATATGTACATGATTAAGAGAAGCTAAGCCAGGCTCCTACCGTTCGAGCACCGATTAGAGCAGCGATCGAAACAAGTCCATTTCGTCAGGTCCCGAAACCTGTTGCACGAGAGTTCCAAACAGTGAAGATCTTAGGATTTCAGAGTCTCCGTTTCGATTTTAGTGCTGAAGAAACCTTTCCGATGCTCTATCGAAATCACCACGTCGTGTGGAAAACCAAAATGGCCACACCAAATCGACGCAGGACATTAATGCGTTCTAGAAGGGTGTTTGCAGAGACTCCATAACTCGAATGCTCTCTCGATGCTAGTCGAGGGCAGCGACCGTTAAGTACGTACCAGTATCCCACTTTCGTGTGGGACAGTATCTAACTATCGTAGAGAGTTTATTTCAACACTGTTAATTTATCACAATCGAATTTATGTATCGCACCGTATTCTACAAAACACTAGACTTCATGCCTCATTGCTGTAGAGTATCGATACCTCCAGCATTAGTACCGCATTTGATGCCAAACCCAGCGAACACTAAGTACAAACACACCGACCACTACGACCGCGATCAGGAGCAGGACGATCGCTTTCGTAAATGAGCGGGATGCAAGCAACGACTCATCGAAACATACACGCTCGACCTCATATTCGCCAGCGTCACAATAGTTGATGGAGTTCGGTTCTGGATCACCCGCGGGTGTGTAGTACGTAACATTGTGGCCCCGAAGTTCGGCAATAATTCGTTCGGCTTCCGCTTTCGAGAATAGGTTGAATTCAATCGTGACCAGCTCGAGGGACGGTGCGGCCGCCAGCATCGCCTTCACATCGAGCGACACCAGATTGTTGCTCTCGATGTCCAGCATCCGCAGGACGCGCATCGAAACACCGGCGAACTCCAGCTCCGTCAGCTCATTCCGAAATATGCTCAAGAACGTCAAACTTTTTGGCAGCATCTTCAGGTCGATCTGAACGATCGAATTAGACCCAACGTACAGCACCGAGAGGTTACGCATACTGGCAAACGTTTCCGGAACGAGCGTCGCAATCTGGTTCTCCTCCAGATTCAGGGTCTGAAGCTGCACCAGCACGCTGAGGTTCTTCAACTCCGACAAACTGTTGTGCGACACATCCAGATAGCGTAGATCGTACGTCATTTTGCGATCGGTTTCTATTGTGTTGATGTTGTTGCTGAAGAAATCGCCCACTTGAAGGTTCGGTGGGATCACCACACTCTGCAGGTAGCAGTTAAAAATCATCACCGAGGTCGGCCTACGGAATACGGTCTCGTGAAGCGTCGCATCGTAAACGCTGAACTCCGCTTTTCGTTTGGAGTAGTTCCGCTGGTAGTAAACTTGAATGCTGTTGACACTGTTCGAAAGGTTCACCACCGGCAGCGGTTGCAGCCCTTCGCTGTACACAAAATTGGTGATTCTGCATAAAGTCGGACCCGTTCCTGGTTCACACTGGTACACGAGGGCGGATGAAGTCGAAACAACGGCCAGGAGCAACAGGAAACAACTACAAATCGAACAGTTAACCAGTCTTCCAAGACCACTCGAGAGGTTCTTCCAGCTTACCTTCCGTAGTTCCTCATACTTGTTTTAATTGCAATGATCAGACAGGTTTGAAGGCGGGCGAAACAGATCTTGACTCCAGTAACGACTTGAAGCCTCTGCCTACATGGGCGCTACATGTCGCTGATAAGAACCAACCGGCCGGTTTAAAGATCAGTCGACGTAAGCGTTTGGCGTAAATTGTCGTTGCCCCGGCTTGATAGTTGGTCCATTGCAAGGCGGCGTTATCAAAAGCCTTTAGTATGGAACATTCCGTGTATATAAACGCTACACAACCACCGGGAAACAACACATCGACAATCTGGCACAGTAGATGAGCATCGCAGTCGACCTCAAATATCTGGCACAACGGGCAGAGCGCCGATAGCTCAATCGTAAAACTGAAGAATTGCAAAAAGCTATAAATATAACTATTCAAGGCCATATTTTTGCCCAATTCTTTATTTATAGTGAAAATAGAGTAGATCATTTGGTCATGACCCTCTGACGGTTCTGTGCTGGATTCAGGATACAGCACGTGGGTCAACCGGGCTAGTTTCGAGCCAGAGCCCAATGTACTGCTGAATGCTGATCTTGATTGCGACTAGTTCAGGCGAATCGCCCTCGTCGATCGAGTAAATTTCCGAATAGGCAAACGCAAGCGGCACAACGTACGCATAACTGAACGTGTTGCTGTAGTTCGTGATCGATACCAAGCGATTGGAGTCGAACTCGCCGTTACTAAACATCACGTTCGTCGACCTTGGATCCTGCCCACCGTAGTGCAGGTTCGTCAAGCGCACCCCATCGTAGATGACGGCATCGGTGACCCAGTCACCGAACAGGGCCCGGCACGCCTCGAGGAAGAAGTGCATCGTCACACGGTCCCCGAAGGGCTGGCTATCGTCGTCGGTCGTCCGGAACCAGCCGAACTCGGTACACACCTGGTACTGGGTCTGACGCAGTCCGAGGACGGCATTTTCCGCCGCGCCGGGCTCAAGTACCTGGCCCGCGGCCATGTTTGTGTCGAAATCAAACGGATTGCAGGGCAACGTGGCATAGTACACACTCAGCCAGCTCGCCAGGCCCCCAAGAGCGGTCGTTTCCGAGGAGTTCACCATACTCTCGCACAGCTCGCCGATGCGCGTAGTGTTCTGCTCCGCGAACACTGCCTCTTGAATGGCCAGCTTCAGGTGGAAGAACAGCGTCTCCTGGTCCAGCAGGTTATCCGGCTCGATCGGTTCGCAGGTGTTGAGCAGCGTCGTTACCGTCTCGTCCCATCCGGCATCGATCAAATACTGGGCCGTGCGGAACGCTACCCACAGCGTGTTGTAACACTCGTCACCGCCGAACCGACGGATGAGCTCGCTAACATCGGCCGCATGCTCCTGAAAATCGAAACTGGCCAGCACCGTCGCTCCGGCACCCCAGGCACCGCTGACGATGTTCGGGAAACGTTGACGGGCCCACGTGGCCAGAGCACCGCCGTATCCCGTGCCCATCAGGACCACCCTGGCATCCGGATCTTGGACCACCTCGCGGCGCAAGTGATCGATCCATTCGATCAAATCCGTCAGCACCTGCTCGCTGTGCAGGAAGCGCAGGTTCTCGGTCGAGTAGTCACTGAAACATCCGAAACGGTACTCTAAACTCCCTCGACGCTTGCGGTATTACTTGAACCAGTACTTACGCCACAGGAGAGCTGCCACCGTAGTACCGGTGCTCGTTAGTAAATAGCCAAGCACCAGTCTGGGCCGCCGTATCGTACAGCAGGCCATGCTCGATGTAGTACGTCGATAGCTGGAAGTTTCCACCGACGAAGATGAAAATCGGTCCGCCGGGCTGGTAGAACTCGTCGTTCGAGTAGTAGCTGAATTCGAACGTGTCCCGATTCTGGGGATCAAAGTGATCGATCCGAGTGCGGAAGCGAGCCCCAATTACGCGACTATTTTTCGGTGGATCGTAGTACGCCTCCGGTATGGTCGGCTGAGCCAGGTGTCCCTGCAGCCCCTTCAGGGCACGAGTATTTTTCTGAATCTCCAGCCCGCTGGCCACCAGTGCCAGCAGGGCTAACGCGAATACGAACGACTTCCAGAATGCCATTCTGGCCAACTAATGCGTGCCGTGGCTGTACCGGTACCGGTATTTAATGAGACCATGAGACCCGGAAAGTTGTAGGATGCCGCCACCGATTGCAGACAACACTGTCCGCTCATCGTTTGATTGGGGGCCATAATTCGCTGACCATTCGCGCCAGAGATGGTCGGGGTGATAAAGTCAAAATTAAAGCCAATGTCCGACCGTGGATGGTATTGTTGAGGACACCGAATTCATGACATTGCTTTGGTTCGGCAATCCAAAGCCAGCGATATCGATAGCGCCTATCTATCTTCCGGTTTGTACAGATGAAGCAATGCCTATAGGAGTAGCAATGACGCCAACAGGTATGAACTCTGGCTTGCTGTTTGTTCTATCATCAAAACGTCTATTACTCATCAAAGGGTTATTCTGACGCCAGCGCTAGAGGAACAGACTGAATCGTATCTGCAAGTCGTATGAGGATAAGAACGAATTGAAATGTATAATCCTACTCAATCGTGGTCATGCTCAACCTGATGCTTCGCACCATATGTTTACTATTTGGTATTACAGATGAGAAGCCCGGAATTGGTTTTACTATTTTTTACCGACATCAAGAAAAGCATCCACTAGGCTTGTGTATGCATGATTTTCCTCTTTGCTTTCGACTCATGTCTAAACGAGAGACTAAAATGTGTGTCGAAAATGTTCTATCAAAATCGAGAACAAAAATGTAGCACCTTGTAATGGCTTAGCCACAATCATATGTTCGTTTGGTTTTCTTTAGATTTCGCCTGAAAGGTATGCAAACCTGATTCGCGTTGAGACCTTGATACGGTTATCAGGACGCTTTGACTCGAACCTCGATGATTTTGTCAACTGCTGATCAAAGGATTAGTGCACGCGTGTCTTTATCGCGCCCAAGTCCAATTACACATTCTCCGCTCTGATGATACGGAATTGTAAATTAATTTGCCGATTAAGACCACCAACCGGCCACCGTATCGGCATTCGATAATACCGCCACCTGGCTATCACTGCTATTCCTGAGCACGCCCGGAAGGAATGGCCCCGTTTCGACCGGTAAACGGATTTTTCGTGCATCAAAAAATCAAATCCACACACATACTGCTTGGACCAATTGTGCATGACACACATACCTCCAACAAATCGGAAATCCTCGATACGGATACGGGATTATCGCGATCTTACGATACCTCAATGGCCGGCTAATCTTGCTGCTGCAAGGTAAAGGTATAAAAGCTGCTGCCGTCACCCGATTGCTTGATGCCCAGAGTGGTGCCTACGGTGCAGTGCAGTTTGTTCTCAGTATAGTGTTTCGTGTTTTACAAGTCTGCAATGAAGACTGTGCTAGTGGCGGTGGTAGTGGCGTTGGCCACCCTGCAGTGCACCGGAGTTGAGGGTATGTTGCGTGAAGCATGGTTCGAGACGCGGGTCGATCACTTCAACGCCCGGAACCAGGACACGTTCGGTATGCGGTACTACATCAACGATGAGCACGCTTACGCCCGCGGTCCCATACTGATTGTGGTCGGTGGAACGCAAGCCATCCAGACGCGACACATCACCGAGGGATTGTTCTATGACATTGCCTATCTCGAGGGAGCCTATCTGTTCGCGAACGAACTCCGTTACTTTGGCCAAAGCCTGCCGGTCGAGTAAGGAACCTCTTCCAACTCTAAAAGAGATATTTGTTTAATACGTTTATGTTTTTCGGTGTGACTACTTCCAGTGATGCGTCGGTGGAAAACATGGACTTCCTCAATTCCGACCAAGCGTTGGTCGATCTGGCCGAATGGATAGCGTACTTGAAGCAGAACTTTGTGAGCAATCCGAACGCTAAGGTAATTCTGATGGGCAGTGGGTCTGGTGGTACGCTAGCGACGCGGTTCCGCCAAAAGTACCCACACCTGGCCAATGGTGTCTGGGTGTCCAGTGGGCCGATCGAGGCCGACTTTGCGTTCGTCGGCTACAACGAGCTCCTCGGTGAGAGTATACGCCAGTACGGCAGCGATGCGTGCTACAACACCATTTGGACTGGATTCCGGGTTGCACAGAACATGATCACCCTTGGGTTCTCCGATCTGCTTTCGACCGGGTTTCACCTGTGCGACCCGCTCGACACGGACGCCGAGCTGGACGTGACCGCGTTCCTGCTCGGTTTGCGCGATGACGTTGAGTTCGAGATGCTGCATCTGCGCAACACAAATTCAATTCGGGAGATGTGCGAGGAGCTGGTCCAGGAACGGAACACCAGCCTTGACGCCCTGTTCGACTGGTTTGCTCGGGAGCACCAATTCGAGCAGTGTGTCCACTTAAACTTCGAGTCGTACATGGAACGATTCGTCGAAACCGATTTCAACACCGCAAATCTACAGGCGGGCCATCGCCAACGGCTGTACCTGCAGTGCACGGAGGATGGTTTCTTCCCGACGACGGATCAATCGGAAGAGCAACCGTTCGGCAATCAGATCGGCACGTCCTTCTTCGTGGCAATGTGTCAGCACGCTTTCGGCGAGTGGATAACTGAGGATATCATCGTGCGCCAAATTCGCTCTACGAATGCTCGTTTCGGTGGACGTCAGCCTGCCATCGAGAGAGCCCACTTCACCAACGGAGGTGTTGACCCGTACCGTGTCGTCAGTCCGCTGGAAGATTTGAATGCGAACACTCCGGCTACCCTAATACCTCACGTGTTCGACTCGGCCGACCTGGAATCGATCGACTACGAGCACGACTCGGCGGAGCTGATCGCGGCTAAGGAGCGGACAAGGACGCTCATCGACATCTGGATATACGCGGATTTTGAACCGATAACGAAGCACGAAGCATAAACGCAGTTTGAGTTGATAATAAAGATAGGAGCTTTGTACTAAAAGCCTGGCTGCCGAAATCAATTTCCGTTTCTGCCTAACTGTGCGAGAATTCGTTTGAGAAGCGAATGCGAAACCACGTGGCAAGGGCACTCCCCCAGAGGGGGTTTAACCGTGGGCACCATATCTGTTGCTCTTATGGCTCCGATAGGAGGTTGATAATTGTGAGCGAAGGATGGGGCGTTGATAAAAACCGTTTAGAAAGATTGCCTTTATGTAATCAATCCACGAATGAGTGTATGTCGAAATCATTTCTTATTGGATGCTAGATTAATGGTTATTATCGGCCGGAAGCCGTCAGAAACGTAACATGAAAGATGTGCTGTGTTGAAGCACATTGCATAAAGGTTATCTTAAAGTAAACAAAGATCAAAAAAGGATTCAGTAAGCATATCGATCGACATTTACTCACCGTTGCATTCGAAAGTAAATACTTATTAACTTGCATTCATAAACCGTTTCATTTTTATTGAATTGGATCGATATTACAATGGGTACGCACGAGAAAAGCCTTCTTCGATCATCAAACATCGTTTCCCGCCCTCCCGGAAAACGCATGGTTACGCACCGGTTACAACCGTTGCTAAGAGCTGCAAACAAAGTAGCGTAGTCCGGGTGTTGTAGTTACCGATAAAAGCCTATCGGAAGCACTTCGAACAGTTTCGAGCCATTTATAGTGACGTAAAATTGTTGCCTCAATTACTTTGACCAAAAAATTAAGCATGTCCTTCGAGGTAACATCCGCTCAGTGATTTCGGTTTTCGTACACAAAATCAACCCTTGTTCCTGTTTCTATCCACGCAGCAAGATCGTCGTAGTATCTACGAGCGGCGCCGGAACATTCTTTACCTAATGGCCAACTACCTTGGCTCGATGGGTTTACATCAAACCCGCCAAGCGCTCGTCGACGAAACGCACCTAACGTCCGAGTTTGAGGTATGCGACAACATCGATCTGGACACCATCTATCAGGACTTTTGCAGTTATTTCTTGCTCAAATTTGGCAAACAGCCACGGATCGTCAAACGTACCGAGTCCAACGGTTCACTGCCTTCGGTGCCACTGCAAGCGCGAAAGTATTCCGGTGCCCGACGTAAGCCCGCGCCGAACGGAGCGAAAGCAGAAGGCAAAGATTCACTGCTTGCTCTTACCCACGGTGATGAGCTGCAAGCGCTTCGAATAACTCCTTGTGTGGTTTCCCAAGTGGCTGAACCGGGACATTCACACGACGCACCCACCACCGTTCCTTTTGCCAATCCAAAGCTACTCGTGCGGCTACAGGATCACTTCACTAGCGAGTGGAAAGACCTGGCGGAGGAAGTGTGCCGCGACCTGATCCGCAAAGATCTTCGTCAGCGCTGGCAGCACGTGAAAGGTCTCGAGGGGCCCATTAAGGTTCTGAAGGAGAGTGTCATCGCGCCGCTGGAACACCCGGAGCTGTTCGTCGGGTTGGCACAACCGTGGCGTTGCGTTCTACTGCACGGGGCACCCGGTACGGGAAAAACTCTCCTCGCCCGGACGCTCTGCTCGGAGACTCGCGAATCGGTCACCTTCTTCAGCACGACAGCCAGCACACTCATATCGAAGTGGCGTGGTGAATCGGAAAAGCTTATCCGCGTGCTGTACGAGGTGGCCAGATTCTACGCACCGTCCATCATTTTCGTCGACGAGTTTGATAGTCTGGCATCGCGGCGCGATACGATCCGCGAGCACGAGGCTTCGAAGCGGTTCAAAAACGAGTTCCTGGCCCTCATCGATGGTCTCGAGGGCGGCGACAGTGGCGCCAGTGCGACAGCGGACGGTCGCGAACGGGTATTTTTGCTGGCCAGCACCAACCTGCCGTGGGAAATTGATCCGGCGTTTCTGCGTCGCTTTGAGCGTAAAATATTGGTAGACCTCCCTGCGGTCGACGGACGCAAGGAACTGATCGAACATCTGCTGCCCACGGTACGATCGTGGCCCGAGCAGGAACTCCAGCAAATCCTGTCCCTGTCGACCGGTTGGACCGGTGATGAAGTACGGTTGGCCTGCAAGGAGGCCTCGATGATGTTACTGAGGGAGAGGATGAGTGATTCCCGGCAACCGCCAGTGAAGGCCACGGTCGATCCGGAGGAGCTGCACTTTTCGATGCTCCGCAAAGCGTTCGAACAGTTGCGCCCGGGTTGTGTGGAACTGGCACAGAAGCATCGCGACTGGAACGAGCGCTACGGAACGCAGCTTATCGATTGAAACCACCGAAACGGAGCGAGAAATCATTTTTGCATTAGCCAAAACGAGTGTTTATAATGGAACTCAATGTATACTACCGTTCACTTCTTTTACAATCCTGCAGCGCTTAAAGGAATAAATAAAAGGTACCAGTCGACGGGAGAGACACATGTCAAGGGTAGCCGTTGTGATCGTTAACAGTTAAGCTTGGAACCTGGGAATCGCTAGCACTCGCGGAAGCGCCTGGAGGCGATCGGTCCAGTGCGCCGGTTTAGATTGTGGTGGTGATTCCTTCAAGACGACCGAAAGCCTCCCGGTGCACGAGGAACTAACCTACGAATCGTAAAACAAATCACTAAATCTATCGTACAGATTGGCCGCAGGATTACGATTGCCGTGCTCGTTTCTGTTGCTGGGTCTGCTGTTGTTGCTGTTGCTGGGACATCCGCTGGCCGTGGTAAAGGCCCGTGTAGTAGCCGCTCATGTACCACGACATTAGCATCGCGGAGAGATTCTCTGACTCGACGTCGTCCGCATCCTCGAGCATCGGTGGCATCGGCGGTGGTGGTGGAACCATGTATGCGGTTGATCCACCCAAGCCACCACCCATCCCTACCCGACCGTTGCCCATACTCCCGACGTGTCCCATGCCCGGCCGGCCGAAGTGCGATCCGAAGTTGATCTTGATTTTGCTCGCCTGCTTCGTGAACCGCTCGTCGTCACTGACGTCCATCTGCGAGTCAGCAGCGGTCGCTTCCGCTTCGGCCGCCTCGGCACGCTGCTGTCGCCGTGCTTTCCGACCCCACGAGGGCACCAGCTCTTCGATCAGCACCGTCTGCTCGTTGTTGTAGCCCACGTACCGTATCAGACAGTCACCGTGACTTCCGAAGCCGATAATTTTCGCCTCATAGTCCACACCATCGTCGTAAGTCGCGCGCACGTAATCACCGATCTCGAACGACTCACTGCGGCCACCGTTCACCAGTTCCTGTTCCGACACTTCCATCGTGCCCTTCTCCTCCTGACTCGGGGAACCCATCCCATCGGTCACCGATTCCGAGTCCTTTTTGGCAGTCTTCCGGCTACAACCCGGTGCGTCCGGAAGGTTTTTACGGTTCGTCTTCATTGCTAGCCGTTTGGCCACCTCCTCCTTTATGAGTGCCAGCGAAGCGTCATACTTTTTGATGATGATACTATCGTCCCAAATGTCGTCCCTGCTCGACGAAGCAACCATCGCCACCGTCGTAGGTTCTTCGGTACTTTCCACTGTGTTCGCCATGTGCTGAAAATGGCCCACAAATATATGGCATTAATGCGTTGCCGACTTCACGAACGTGACTAGGAATTGGGTAATCCGGATAAGCGTCCTTCACGACCAAAATACAAACCTTCGTTTTACCACTCGTGCTCATCGTTATCTCAACCCAGGAGGTAAATAAGTATGTTGCGCCGTGACACTATTTCAACGTAATTAACTGCCAGCAAAGTAAATCCAGAAAATTTAGTGAATTTGCTCAAAACAACTTTCGCAGGGCTATGATGCTTACGCTTTTGACACTTCCTAACCTCAACGATTGATGCTGTTGTTGGCGTATTCTATATCACGAGCGAGCGAGAGCGCACGAGACGTAGCGGCCGGTGATGAGCAGGATGGCACCTGACAACAAACCCTGTCGGCGTTGAATACGTTGCTTACGCTGTCAGCACCTAACGTACAGTGTTGCCAGGAAATTTATTTTTGTTCGCAGCATAATTTATGGATTATTTGGATTAATTGGATTATTTGGATTAATTGGTCTTAATCTTTAATTCAAATTTTCAAATTCAAATTCAAATTCAAATTTCAAATTTTCAAATTAATTTGGATTAATCTTTAATTCAAATCACTTTTTCTTCTCTTTCCTTCTCAATGGCATGAAATTAATTCGAGATCGCATTCTTTACCGTAATTCATTAAAAAGATGCTGACAAAAGCATGCAAAACAACAGAGTGACTAACGTACAATTGCTACCCCTTTGAGAACACGATGCAGAACATTCTTGACACACATTTTACGCTCCACAGCAACTTCCGCACTCAGGACCGCATTGTCTTTATTAATTACATCATGTAGTACCTGCGTAGAGAACTGGAGCAGTGCAACATATCGCTAACGGAAAACACTGTGATTGTCCAGATACATGTGGATAAAAACAATCCTCACAATGTGTGTACAACCCATGAGCAAGGTGATGAACATGTCGGAACAAAAGCAATGGGTGATGCGCCGTATTCTACTGCAGTTTTTTGTGGTGCTCCCCTTTTTCCTTCTTCTGTGCTATGTTCTGATTTCCGATTCCCCCTCACAGCGGCAATTAAAGCCACACTTGAGCAAGATGAGCGCAGATAAGCGGAGGTCTAAAATAACGGCCCTCGCCTCGTACGGGCGGCCAAACGATATCACCACAGCCACAGCATTAAAACGGGAGAAATGCAAGATTGAAGATTTGAAGTGAATAGAAAGATTTGGGGAAACCACAGCCGAGCGCAGTTTCCACGGAAGGTCTGGAGGGACCGTGAACGCCAGACGTGTTCTACTTGTTGCACCAGATTTAAATCACTGCGCCGGAATAATACAATTCCATCAGATTGAATAAATTACAAACCGTGGCAGTAGGGGGTCCAATCTGATAAGCAACGACCTGCATTTCCTTAAGATACTTTTTATTGTGTTTGTGCCATAAACAGATGTCGCAACATTAGTTTCATTGAATAAAACCATGTTTATTTCGCCTTAAAAGCAAGTCAAAAGATTCCACTCAACGCCCTGCTGTTTAATTAATTTTGATTGAGATTAATTACTCTACAAACTTGATTTTTTAAGTCAAATATGTTTTTAAAGAGCAAGCCGTTTCGGGATGGGAAAAGTCCAACATTCCTAACGATCGTAAATGCCAGCAGTCTGCATGAGAAGGTTTGTAATTTAATAGCGACGCTGCAAAGCTAAAGATCGCCACGAGAAAAGCAAAAGTGAACTGAGGGCGTACGCATGGCAAAGTGGTGACACCAATTCGTGATCATCGATACCTGTGGGCGTCATAAACCGAAAAATAATCATGCAATATTGTTTACTTAATTATACCTTATGTTAATAAAAGTGATTAAGCACAACTAGGTGGATAGATGGCCATCGCTTCATTGTTCGCGTTGAAGTGGCCACCAGCGTCATCTGCCAGAAACGGATATGGAAATCGGCAAAATCTGAAGAGCACAGAACTTGAAGGAACCTTCACCCGGATCGCGCGAAGCGCCGCGATTTTCCGGCGCGGAAAGCAACAAACCGCGCAACCGCAAACTCGGCGTTCGTAGAACGCTGATCTCCCGGTATCGCCGTCTCGCTCGGTACCGGCCGCTACCTGCTGCCGGAGTATGCGTACGCTGCACAGGTGTGTGGTGGAAAGTTGTGCCCCGTGCCGACGCGCGCCGTTTCCACGAAGCCCAACAAAGCGCCATTCGTCGTTCGACAGCTGTTCGCAGCGCATGGTTACCGAGGACCGAGGTCGAGCCTCTGCCTGCGATCGAGATATTTGGTGCGTGCGCGTCGAGCCCTTTTTTCCTTGTCCAGTGCCCCCCTCGTTGTGAGCCGCGTGTGCCCACACATCCTTAAGTGAGTGCGAATGGTGCGTAAATCGTATCCTGCGTGTGGCAAGTGTAAGTGATGCGCGAGTGATTTTCTACCGTCGCCATGAGAACACGAGAACGGCGAGGACGAGTTGAACGATCGCCCGGCATTTGACTCTTTGGTGGTGCGGTGCGCGCTATTGTCTCAGCATCCCTGTACGTACTAAGTCAGGGCTCCTCCTGGACGTGTGTTTGTGATAGTTTTCCCCATTTTTTTTTTGTTCATGGAGCCCATTCGCCATCGATCGAGAAGATCATTTTAGTAATTTCTGTTTCGTCTCAGTTCCGTTCGGTTTCGCCGTTTTCTTCTTGTATTCGATTTCGAAAATAATTATCACCGCAGTCTCCCCGTCATCATCATCGCCATCAGCCTCATGGTTCTCATCATCACGCCACCGCGTTGCCACACTGTATTTCGAATGATCATCTCACCGATCGGTTGCCGCCATTATTCAATTCAATCAGCTCTAGGCTAATCAGTTTTTTGCACCCAAGCACCCAATTCCCTTCCGTCGCAAATTTACGACGAAACCAGACGCAAGATTTGAATACCGACCGATTCCGGCCTTCCATTAGCGAAGTTTTTCACCGTTTTTCCACAAATTTCCTCCCAGGTGGGTGGAAGCCATCAGACGAACAAAAGTGAACGCGATTTTTCGGCGGTCGCGATCGTTTCCTTTATGGTTATGGAACCGAACCTCCGGTGTGCGCGTGTGTGTGTGTGCGCCCGCTGGTGGATGATGTGATGACGGAGGCGACGGATACTGTGGCTGGAAGTGCTCAGGAAGTGCGTTTTGGACCAATTATGGATTCACTTTTAACCAACATCCGAGCCAGCCGAGGCCGACAAAACGGTGCGCTGTTGTTGTAGGGCGAATCGAAACCGAAAGCGGGCGGCACTGTTCCGGCTCATTTTCCCGGCCCGGTCGTGAAGCTTGCTGCTGCTGCGGAGCCATAACCCAGAAACAAAAGTGAAAAAAATTGGATGGAAAAAACAAAACGGGCCCCACACAGCAGCAGCGCAATAAAACGGCAAAAAAGCTAGGCAATTATCCAATATTAACGCGCACACGTAGCGAACGTAGGGTTTGAGACAAATGTGGCCGCGTGTGTGAGCGTTTGTGAGATCAGATTCTGTTTTAAGTATTTTACCGCGAGCGGGTCGGAGGTCGTGCCCGAAGTCCCATGTGGCATCTCATCCCAGCATGCCTAGCATAATCATAATGTGTATATAATTTCTTCAACAGCATGAACACGCAGTGCTAGTTTGGGATCCAAGGCGGTCGTGAAGAGATTTGGATCGATTTTGGGGCCCGTCGATGCCGCAAATCAAAGCAACCCCCGGTCCCGGTTGAAGTGTTGAACGAACGATCTATGCTTGTGACCGATATTTGAGGACGGTCCTCCGCACATCATCGTCGGCATCGGTAGATAAAATTGTTCAGTTATTAGCACGAGGCGGAATCGGCCACGATCCACGCGGGAGCTACTCATCCTTCCCGCTGCCAGCATCAATATGGGTCTTCTTGGCTGGATAAAAAAGTAAGTAATGACCCCGCCACCAAGGGCGCGAGGGGCGAAATGCAGCGAATTTTTTCAACACTTTAATTTCTTAAATTACATGCTCGAGAAGCAGAAAGTGGGCCCCGTAAGGGCGCATCCATCCTGTACATGTCAAGGCGTGTCGTCTTCTGTGCCGTTCCCCCGTTTCGATTTCTTTTCGTGTGTGAAGTGGAAACGTTTTCGAACCTCGCCACCACCTCGAACCAAAAAAACAGGTCGCACAAAGAAATGGAGAGATAATTTCGTACGACAATTTCCTTTAACCTTCCGAACGCGGAGCCCTACTCCGGGCCGCCAGGTCGGAACCGACACGGTTTGGTGATTTCATGGGTTGATTTTGGATGTGCGTTTTTTTTTTTGTACATTTGTAGGTTAAGGTTCAGATTGTGTCTTCGCGCTGTGCGCCGTGGGGGTCAGAAATGTGGATTAAAATGTATGTTTTCGTACAAAATCAGTAGGCTAGCTTTATGGCGTGTTCACCAGTTGCCTTGTAATTTGGAATTCTTTTTCGAAAATAGTTTTCAAAACCGTTTTAACAACCAATCGCAACGGACACCTCGGTAAGCAGATCGTCCGAAGGAACGAAGGTGTGACCAACTGGATAAATATTGGCAACCGATTCCGGTCAACGACTTTCGCTGTTGCGGCGCGCACTTTCCTAGCTGGGATCGGAATCAGAGCAAAAGAACTGGCCGGCGAATCTTCGCCGGGCTTCGGTGAAGCAAAACAGAAGCCTGTTCCGCGCCGTATTCCGGGCGCGCTTTTCCGATTCGTTGGCCACCGCAACGTGATGATGGACTTGGCGCTCGGACTCTTCGGGCTCGGACCTTGCCCAGATGGCCCGGTTGGTTGTTGGACGGTGACGATTTGGGTACGCGGGTCTTAACGGTTACCGGTGGCGTATTGCGCGCACGATTTTGCAAAACCCAAACCCATCGCTTTCCATCTCTCCGAGCGAGCAAGCATTTCCCCAATAGGGCCGCGGTGGGACTCTTGATCCGTATGTGTTGGCATTTTTCAATGGCTTCCCGATGCGACTCCACAGAATGCTGCCTCTGCCCAATTAGCGGAACGTAACTCCGGCGTCCGGTGTAACACAACGGGAGCATGATTAATGGATGTGAAGGGATTTTATGCCGGATCATCCCCAGCAGAGCAAAAGTGTGTTGGGCAGCCGATGCTGTCCCGGGCGGGGTGATTGAGTTGAAGCAGAAGAAGACTGGAGATGCTTCTCCCCTCGTGGGGGCCTGTGGGATCGCCGCCAAAGGAACACCACCACCACCTAACACCCTACCGCGATCGAGAACCTTTGGCCGGGAACCGGCTAAATTGGGCAGAACCGAGCTTATTGATTTAATATTTAATCTACCACCACCAGCTGCCACCATCGGGGAAAGTACAGTTGCTTTTCAATTAATACCCACACCGAGGCGTTCGACCATTGGAACGGCGTTCGAGGGGTGGGGGACCGCGGTTGGCCAAAACTCGCTCCCCGCGGCGAGTGGCCGGAAGCCCGGTACCATGCATTCCCTTTTTTTCTCGAGCGCTAGGTCGAGCGCCGTTATTTACGAGTACGCTTAAGATTAGTGTTCTTAAGATTAGTTCTGCCGCCCGGGGGAGCGCCTTCGGAACAGGCAGTTCATCTAGATTGGTCTGCTTCTTGATACCATTGTTTTTTTTCCGACGCCGGGAGGACAACGTATTGTTTGAGTTTACTGTTGTTTAGTGCCAAGGAACCGGCGGCGATGCCGGTGGCCCTCGGTCGGTGAGATTTTCCCAACCTACGCGGAACCTACGCTTTTTTGGGAATGGGCATACGAAGTGCGAGAGGTGCGCAAAAATACCCCACTCGGGGGTTTGGGATTGGAATGTTTTTAATGGTTTTCCGAACCGCGCGCCGGAACACCGTGGAGGTGCCTGCAATTGTGTCTGGGTGATTATGCTGCTGCATGCGTTTATGCGTGAGAGACCGGCGATGCTCGAATTCAGGTGAACATTTTCCCCGTTTTTTTTTTTGTACCAAATCGTTTCTGGACCTGGGGTCACACACATGTGGGAACGGAATTCCACAGAACGTCCGGCGCAAAAACAGACAATCGGTTTCCGGTCTGCGCCCCCGGCCACGTAAAGGTCAATCGCAGTAGAATGAAGGCGTACCGTCGGCGGTTGGGTTAGAGGGATGGGTTTAATGGGGATGTTGTGGCCGCCGGAACGCTCCAATTTTGTTCTTGAAGTGCTTCGCATTCTGGAACACGCTTGATTGAGCAGATTGGCGAGGTTTTGCGAAGCTCCATCTCTAATTCAAGGTTTAACGGTCGATTTATGAAGCAAATATATTAATGAACAGTTTTGTAAACACATTTGCTGTAGCACGTTACAAAACTAGTAAAAAACGGCTCGTCTAGAAACGGCTTTTAATCTCACCAATTAATCCTACATCCTACGTGCAGTTGGTTGTTGAAGGGTATCACATTCTGGCACCCAACAACAGCACCCATCAGCCGTCCATCAGCCTTCAGGCTGTAGGCCATGCAACAACACAACCACACCTAGAGCACATGCACACGCGAGGCTAACTAAATTTGCCAACCATTGGCCAAGACCGGCAGCACCGACGCGGTGGTGAGGCTTCCACCGGGGTGATTGTTGTTGCAGTTTTCAGTTCCATCACCTTCAGTTCGCTATTGTTCCGTGTGCGCGATTTGTTGACATCAGGCGTTGCCACGGTGTGGAGTGAAGGGAGACGCCCGGCTGCATGGCCGCCACATCAAATCTGGGTAGGTCATTTCCCTGCCCGTTACACTTCGCTGCCCGCTACTGGCTCGGGAAGGGGAAGTCCACCGTAGCAGCAGGTATCATCCGTGCTGGGTTCTAGCCTTTTTTTAATGACCCGATGGCGAACCTCGCTACCCCTTTTGGCGCACTCCCAAATGGCCACCAAACCTTAGCGGTGTGCCCGGCCAGGTGCTGGTGCTGGCCGGACCTGCAGCCCTAAATACCGTTCATTGTGGTAATGTGAATATGAAGCCCGGCTCGGTCCGGCCCGCTGGTTCCATTCTGTGGGCCCACACCAGAAGTTGGACCAATTCTGCGTTCACGCATCGCTGCCCACCGGCATCGCGGCCAGCAACAGGTGTGCTGTCACACGGCCACTCACCTGCGCCACTTTGTGCCATCTGCCACCAGGGCGGCGATCGCGGCTTCCCAGGGACCGCGAATGAAGCTTGCAGAGAAGTTGCATCATCGCTGACTCACCTTCTGTCACCGCACCGTAAATCAACCCGAAAATGGCGTGCGAAAGCGTGAAAATTTCCCAATCCCCGGAAATGCAAATCCCACCGGATGAGGTTTGTGGGATTGCGCATCCCGCACGGTACTGCGCCATTGCCTCCTCCGCCCCGAGCCAGGGTCAAACATTCGGTTTTCCATTCACACACACACCGAAATGTTGTGGACCGTACTTCCTGCGCACAGTTGGCGGATCACAATCCGCGAGGCTTCCGACGTTTCGTACAGTCGGGGCTACAGTTTACGACGGGCCTAGGCTTCCGCCGGTCGCCGTTCGCGGTTCGCTGACGAGCGCTTTCTTCCGCACGGCCGATCAAGAGGTAGAGATCAAGAAGGACCATGGCTCAAGGGGCCCGCTTTGACCGTGAGCCACAGCGAGGGTATTGCCGGGGGCTACGTTTGTTGACATCGGCCGTGTTGAGCCGTGGTCCCGCGAGAACCCGCGCTCGGTAAGTCGAGAATAATTTGCGCGCGCGCGGGGATCATAAAAAAACCGCGGTGGTTGAAGAAATCATGTCCACGACCGCGAGCATTATGGATTCGACACGGACCCCTGGCTTTGTAGCCACCGGAGCGACAAATTGTACTCTGGACTCTGTGTCCCGCCACGTTCTGCGCACCGGACGACTACCGGAATGGTTCTTAAAATTATACTCGAGAGCGTCACTTATTTATTCTCTCCAGATAAGGGCCCCGTTCGGGCGCTAATGGATTCAGTGAAGTTTGGTCTCGGTTGGAACAATGTTGGCGCAGTGCCTCAGACGCAGTGCCGGTCATCCAATTGGGCAAGTTCCAGTTCCAGCTTCTAATGAAGCCATTTCGCGATCAAATTACGTCGCTGGCAGGCAAACGTGCAGTCGTAGTAGTGCGGTGAAGCCATCATCCGTCCGAGGTCCGTCCGTCATGAGAGTGTCATGAGTTGCAGCAACAGCATCATCGTGGCCGACGGCCGAGTTCTCGCCGGCGCCTTTGCGAAATGTAATTTAATTTCACATTTCACGATGACACCGCAAGGCTGCGCCGCCGCGCCAGAACCACAGCACCGCCACCAAAGAGCAAAGGCGAATGCGCAATTCTTTCGTCTTCGCTGATCGTGGGGTCAGATCGTGTGGAAAAGTGTGAAAACTCACTGGCTTCACGGATTAACCTTTCGGCTCGGTTGGTCGGTGGTCAGAGCGTCCTCGGGCATCACATCACGCGGGCAGCGAAAGTTGGAAATTGCGGCCAAATACGTCACCGATGCGCGCTGCACCGGAAAGGCCACACCGGACTCGTGTTCGCCGCTCGTTCGCGAGTCTGAAGGTTGAATCGGCGGTGGTGGCCCCACGATCTTGACGCTCGCTTCTTTGATTTCTCGCGAGCGCGATCGGAACACGGTGTGTCAATGTCGGGCAGATGGAGTGTGATGGTTCTTCGATGGATCACATGACATCGCCGTAATAAATCATCGGCGGCCCCGTATAATTTGTTGCAGGCCAATCCGTCTTCTGATTTGTCTTCCTTCCGGCAGCAGCTCGGTGCGGTTACAAGTGGGGGTCGACCCGGTCGACCTATTCTAAGAGACCGAACCCAGCCGGCTGGCCGATAGACACTTTAACCTTTTTTCTTTCGGAAGATTCATCTTGTGAGCGAAGTGAAAGTATCGTGTCTGGCTGGATCGGAGGGATAGAACGTGACCGATCGCCGGTGGGCTTTGGACCAATGGTCGCTCTTTCGTAATTTCTAATGGCCTGGACATTAGACCTTACACAAGCAATTGAGTTCTATTCAGAGCTGAAAGAAGCTGGCGTGTTCCGGAAATAGGTTTAGGTATTAATGATGCCGTTTCACTGACGGTTCCAATTTCATTACAGTTCAAAAATGGGTTCCAAAATCCATCCATGGTGCGATGCATTATGAACTCGGGAAAGCTGGACCTTTTTTCCAACCGGCCAAACTGTCAACAAAGCAAACTATTTGAGTGTTTGGCGTTTGCGCAATGCTGTACGTTAAAAAAGATCGAATTTTTGGAGAGACAATTCTTCGTTCTATTTCCTCGTGAAGTTTTGGCTTCACATTTTCGCGATCGTTTCGACACAAACTCGATCTGATCCGCTCCGTGGATATCTTTTACAGTCAATAGTTGGTTACTATAACCGAAATGAAGAATGTGCTGAAGGTTATTCCGAAGAAGAACTTTTCAAACCGTTTTGAAAATCGGAACAAATATAGACAGTAGATTTGTTGCATAGAGTAGGGAATATTTCAATGGCGATGACATAGATTTAGAAGAATGAAGAAAGATTTTTGGAGTTAGAAGCGATTGGCCGATATTTCTGCCCACAGTAGCACGTGTACCTTGCATTTTGACGCACCGAAGCTTAACGTTATTGAAACGAGCCGAATTCAAATGCAGACACAGCCCGTGCACCTTTTTGAATTTGCTTACAAACTATGGAAAAACTCATTTTAATAACAGCCTCAAGCCTCATTTTGGCAGCGTATTTAACCGAGTCCACCACGAAGAAAATAATGAGAAAATTAAAACCTCTGCTCGGTGCCAACAGAACCCACCGGAGACTGCTCCGGGCGCGCTGACGACGAACACCGGCGACGGTGGAAAACTTTCTCCCTCGCGGCGAACGGCGGATTTCGGCCAGGTGCCAGTGCGCCGCGGCGACGATGATGTCATTCGGCGTTACGCGAGAACATTCCACCGGTCGGTCCGTGTGTCCGGGGCAAAACAAATGCGGGAAAAGTTGGGGCTTCGGGAAACGTCGTTGAACAGATTGGCGACCGAGAAAACAAAGTCCTACAAAACATTAAAGAAAAAAAACAATTTTTTAATGTCACCTTCGTTAACCGTTTCCGGTCCGCGGAGCGGCGGTCCGGTACTTCGGGTTCGGGTGGCCCCCGGTGGACCGTTAGTGAAAACGGATTCCCTCCCGTGGGTGCGTGTGTGTGTTGCGGCCTGAATTGACTCCGGGCACACACGACACGGCGCGCGTTGGGAAGCGATTCCGCGAGGCCGCGAGTTTTGTTCGTTTGTTTCGCTCCTCGGCAGCTTCCTGCACTTCCGGCGCTCAGCGTCTGCGCTAATTAATCAAGATGCCAAACGAGTCGGCCAGAGACAGCCAGACGGCTCTCGGAATGTACAGTATTTTGTTGCGGAAAAGTGCCCCGGTAAAAGCAGCGCACCTCATCCATTAACCATCGACGTCGGGGACCCCGGACAGCGGGACAGAGAGCGAGAGCGAGAGAGCGTCTAGTCCTAAAGTGACGATTGTTGGGTCCGAAACGCACCGCATCAAACAATGGGTGGCGCGGGAAAGGTCGGGGGCCACCCGAACTGTGGCGGAGGGCGTTGGATGTCAAAGGGTGCGAGGTGTGTGTGTGTGTGCGCGAAAGCGAAAACGGAATCAGATCGGGTTAGACTTACCGTTTTATGGTCTTGGAAAATGATTGTTAAACGATCGCGGTTCGCCTAGGTTTTGGGGTCGCCCCCAGCTACCGTTGGGGTGGCGATTTTTATGGTCATGAGCCCCTTCCGAGGGGCAACAAAAAATCGCGCAACGCTCGCTTTCAGGGTAACGGCTGCTTTTGAATGGCGGCTCTCGATGGGCCCTTCGTCGTCCCGGGCTTCGGAAAATCGGTGAGGGAAAGTGTGAATAAGGGCACTTGAAGCTGGCCTCCAAATTCTTGCGCTCGCCTCGGTAAAGGTCGCGCCAAAGGACGGGGAAAATCTAATCTTCTTCCGATCTCCTCCCGGTGCGGCCGTAAACGTCTGCAATTTGCCATTGTTTCCCTGGCGCGCTGCGCGATGTTTCCGATGTCGCCGTTCCACTTTTCCGCCAAACCGCAGATTTCCAATCCTTTTCGGTGGGAAATCGGATGGGCCGCCCTTCGAACGCAGCGTGGGTTGATGTTCAATTCATGCATACTCCAGGTGTGCGAAAGGCCGCCAGAGACCCGCAAAGTTCTCGGCCCGCGCGTGCAATCTGCAGCTGGTCTGGCCCGACACATTTTCTCAGCGCTTTCCATGGCCATCCGATGCGAGCCGAGGCACTTTTCCCGGAAGCAGACCGACGACGGACGGAATGCCGTCAGCCAGACTGCAGCGGCTGAACAAGTCGAAACATGGCATGGCCGCTCATTTTACATACGACACGCGTAACGCAGCGATCGAAGCAGGAATCCGGAGGGCCCAGGACCGGAATCTGCCAGTGAGTGGAGAAGAGGCTCCCAATCATGAATTATGAATCTGAAAAGGCCTCACAGCTTCACCGATTGTGCGCCGCCGAGCATGGCCATTGGGCTTGTCACTGATAAAATGGAGAAATTGCAGCTCACGAACGCGGCACGTGCCACCGGTTGGCGTGAGGTGGCCACGGAACGCGTGGCTTCCAGGGTGCTGATCGTGCCGATCGCCGATCTTGCGATTCGCAATCACGCTTCTGCCGTCACCCTGTTGTCTGGCGCCTTGTTTTCTACCGTAATGAGGTGCTAATTGATTAACGTGATAACGTCGTAGCATTTTCATCTCCCGTTTTACCGCCGACAGCAGCGGCGAACTGATGTAGTAAAAAAAAATCCAGTTGTCTTCCGATTTTCGTGATGCATTATAAATTCTTTCCATCCGATTCCAAACAAGTTAACAAGGCAAATTGCAGGGTTATTTATTGTCTATTTTAAAAAAAGCACTTTCAAAAAACATATCAAACATTAAGTGCTTAAAAAAATTTTCTTCAACGGTGTCAAATCGCATGATCTTGGTGGTCAATTGACATCATCTAAATGCGAAAGTAACCTCGCTCAGTAAATCGCACAAAGTAATAATCGCATATGTTCTCGCTCAGTAAATCGAAAACCGCTCGGTTTGTGTTGCTTGTTGCCCCGCCTGGCTGAAACCACATCTCTTCTAAGTCCATATCTTCAATTGCAGGCTAGAAAAATATGTTATCATCTGGCGGTATCGCTTGGAATTGGCGTTAGTGGTCCTCTCTTCGTCGTTTAAAAAAAAAACTAGAGTCCTATGACGTCGCCAGCACTATACGGTCATCTTTTCTGGATGTAACGGCTTCTCTGCAATCTGTTGAGGGTTTTCAGTGTCCCAGATGCGGCAATTTTTTACTTGCTAAGTGAAAAATGTGCCTCATCGCGGAAGAAAATTAGCCTTTTGCGGCCTATTGCTCAAGAATCCACAAAAATATGTTGCATAAAGTAGGGATTATTTTAATGGCGATGACATAGATTTAAAAGAATAACGAAAGATTTTACGAATTATTAGCGAATTCCCCAGTTGTGTTTGCCAAAATGCCAAAACACATGGAAGAAGCATAAAATAATCAGCCCAAAGCCGGGTACCGTCCAACGTCCGACGGATTAGCGCTTCGGGGCCACCTCCACCTGCATGCGTGCCTTCGTGCGCCGGAAAACTGTCCAGAAAGTGATATGGGGACCGTTCGAAGAGAGTTTCTGCTTTTCTAATTGCGTTCCTTGCGTTTCGTGTGCCAGCATCGTGTGCAGCTGCGTGTATTGATTTTTGCCATTCGAAAACGGTGGCCGCATTTCGTGCGGACGATTTAGTGCCCCACCAACACCCAACCCGCGCTGCCCTGCCCTGTCTGCTGCTTGATCCCATTCCAGCCGGTCGGGCCGTGAAAAACTAACCATCATCAACGATCATCCGAGCCGCGGGAGAAATGCGTCTCTCGCTGGTGGCTCCGTCCGTCATAAAACTTCCCCTTTTTTTCTCATTTGTTGGGCCCGCTCCATTTTTCATTTCGTTTGCCTCGATTCGGGCGAGACGAGATGATAAATTTACGATTTTTCCATTTCGATTTCGATTCGGTGCCGGTGGACGGTGGGCGCCCCGAAGCTCGGGGTCCGTTCTTGGGGCAGCCGCCCCTTGGGTGAAGTGAATTGAATTGGAAATTAATCAGAGTCACCGCACCGCGCCGCGCACCGGGCGCATTCATAAGTGCATGACAAATGCACATTTTATGACCACCCCACGATCATCGCTCGTGCTCGTGATCGCGATGATGATGATGGTGATGTGGGTTACCCGTGTCCGGTCCGGGCGCCGGAAAAATCCGTTTTGTCGAAAAAGGCGCGCTTTCACTTGTTTATGGCCCCGGTCCCCGCGCACTTCGCTCACCATCGAATGGTGGCGGTCAAATGCCGTTAGGTGGGATGGTTTGAAAAATGGTTTGGAAAAAGTGAAAATTGGCACTTGAGCCAGGCGGGCACTTTCGGCTCGTTTCTGGCGTGTCGTTTAATTTTTTTCGGTGACAGATCGGTATCGGCTCGGATCTATGGTAAATAAGGGGCCTCTCAGGACACTTTCTCCGGTGGCTCGAGAAGAAGCGGCACGGAATCGTTAATGTTTCCATTGTCCGCGCGGCCAAGAGAATTCCTCCCGACCGCAATTACCGACCGCAAGAGGAAGCTACCAATTTGTGGTGGTGTCCATCGTCGCGCAGAAGGCAAAATTAAATCACGCCGGACACCGCCGGACGGTTGGTGTAAAAATTTCGGAGCGTTTATCGTCCCGGGTTCACACTTCCAGCCCTTCCCACCGGGGGGGAAGATATTTATGAAGGCCTGTTTCGAGGTGCCAATCATCGTGACACTATCTGACACCGTTGCGCGTGTTGTGAAGATTTTAATCGCTCCGCCGCCAGCCACGTTGACCGCAATTTCAGTTCGTCTCTCTGGTGGGTGTCGACGTCGGCGATCTTCAGCCCGATCTTGACACCGAAACGGACCGTCCAATTTCTGGAGGAAACGTTCTGTCAAAAGCATCATCCGTTGGTCCGCCGGGAACCTTGGCTTTAATACCACGCGTTGAGCAAATAGTAGAGCCGCTAATGAGATGCGAGAAAAACGCCGAAAAGTGCCGTTTACAGCCATTTTCACTCCCCGCACGTTACGTACGTGGGTCGGTAGTTTCACTGATTTTAATCGAATCACTTTTGCTTTGCCCTGACATTTCCACTCTCGCCGCCGCCGCCGAGCGCGTGGCACCGTAGCGGACACCCCTCGGACTGGGCCGGCTTTTCTCTCCATACCGTCCCGCAACTAGCCCCGCGTTTCCGTGCACATCCTAATTGTTTCGCCAGCCGGCCGGCCCCCGCGATTCGCCCTTATTAGCCGTCGCTATCAGCAAACGCAGCTGCCAAAGTGAATTTACGATGTGCCACCGACGGACGGTGGAACGTTACGGTCCGGTGGCGCCACTAGAAAGCCACACTTTTACCACCAGCACCGGTGATGCACCGTCCTACGGTACGGAGGATCGCGGGCACTCGGTTCCGGTTCCGTCAGTGCGGGAGCGACAAAATGTATGATAAAACAATCGCCGGGGAAAACTCCTCGTCCCACATACGGGTACGCTTTTCTTGAGCCGTCCGCCAGTCCGAACGGGAAAAGTGGAGCTTGGTGAGATCGGCAAAAATCTGCACAGGGCGCTGCCAATGGGGGCGTGACAATTAATCACGATTTTCACGCTGCACTCACAGCACTTGTTTGGTGCCTGGCCGGAAGGTAGCATAAATTTGGCGTGAAACAACGGGATCGGTGTGTGTGTGTGTGCTTCTGTGGTAACGGGAAGAACACTCCGGAACCGGGGTGCCGCCAGCTGGCCAGTGGCCACTTGTGTTACGCAAGCGAAAGCAGCAACACCGAACCAATGGAATAAAGGCGCGTGCCCGGAACGAGAAATGGACATAAACATTCGCTTCGCCCGCTCGCCCGAGTTTCCCCGGGCGAAGATGCAGAGCACGGAACGCGGCGCGGCGCGGCACGGCACGGCGCGGCACGTAATCGTGGACTGTGGCCAGAGAAGAAAATTGGCCAGAAAAGCGGGGGCCATTTGGCCATTTGTGTGTTTGAGGTGATTGAGCAATAAACGCGCGCTAATCAACGTTTCGCGGCATTGCAATCCGTGCGCGATCGTTTGATGCGTTAAACGCACCGATCGACGGAGTTTGGTGCTGATTCACCCAAAATCAACCAAAAGATTCGGCGTCTGGACAACCAGACATTGGCGCCGTGCCGTGCGCCAAGCTCCATTACCTAATGCGCGGATCCCTGAACCGAATCGGACTCTAACCAGCAATCCCCCGGGAACGAATTCGGGTTTTAATTAATTCGAACGCAACCTTTCGGCAGGCGCGAGTGCAACAACGAAACAATTATAATTTCCCCGCCCGGAACCGATCACCGATCCGATGCCAATGCCCGATCGATCGTTACAGAGCGCAACACTAACACACCTTTCACGAGGAAAAAAAATGTTTCCCGCGATCAAGAAAAATTAGCGGGTGGCGCCGAGTGACTCCGCGCTCCACGCGGAGAGAGTTTCGCCCGGATCGGTTCTGCTGGATTCCTGGAAGTGCGTGAAATCTTGTCTTCCACACAGACCGGGGAGGCCACCCGAGCCGTCCCGGGTGCGCTTTTACTCGGCCGCGGTGGAAAGTGTGTAATGCAGTTCGCTACACGCCACCCCCCCGGGCCGACTGCAGTTTTGGGTGGAAAAACTGCATCAGCGCTTGACCTCGGCGACCAGCGCGCGGACTACGACCCCCCAGGGACGGTGTCGCTAAAAGCGAGTGTCCATTCGCTGGCAAAAACTGCATCTCGGCCCAGCAAAACACCCGTTGGCCGCTGGTTCGCTGGTGCTGGTGCACGCCGTTGCTTTTTTCTCACATCGGCCATATAATTTAATAAACAGTGAAAAGAGGAAAATTATCGCGCAAAAGTACGCGAACTCGAGGAACGGACACACGGGGGAGTCGACCCGGGTGAACCGAGTTAACGGATACGAGCTAAGTACGTGCCCAGCCCGGGAATGGCCGTCCCGTCCGTTCGTTGGCCATGGTTCGGTAAACGGTGTCAGTGCATTTCCCGAGCGGGTTGGAGTGGTTTTACAATTTTTCGAGCTCCGTCGTCCCGGTACCGGTCGGTGGGCTTTTTATCCACGGACAGGGCACCATTGTTACAACGTTTCCAACATTCGAATCCTACCAAACCAATCAAACGGCAGGTACGTCACCATTTTGTTACAGCGACAGTGTATTTTATCCGCTTGTTGGTGGGGCGCAAAGGCTCACAGTGAAGTTCAACCGTTTGTAATCATCATATCATAACTGGAAATCACGTCAAACTGCTCCGTGTCCATGAGCTGTGAGTCACCCAAAAACTGGATCACTAAACGTCTCAATGGTCGGGACTCAATGATAATCAAAAGCCAGATGCCATCACAAGCACTGTAGCTGTTTATATGGGCTGATTAGTCGTGGGTCATTCTTATGACATGACCAACCTATCGGAGCCTGGCGAGGTGTAGTCGTACCCTACGCGCAGCTTGCATTTCGATCGCCTGAGGACCAAGGCAAACGGTAGTTGCATTGAACCAAAGAAAAGTCTTAACGCATGGGCTGAAAAGTCCCTGGGTTATGAAACAAAATGCGTATTTTTCTATTCAAAGTTGGTTTTATTCATCAACGTCATCTCCATCAATCATTACAGCGCCGCTCTAACATTTAAGTACCTCTTTTAGAACTTTCTTCGAAGTTCAATTCATGCTGGTGTGACAAGGTGCGATGTTTTGATGGAACAACATTTGCTTCTTTGTCGTATACGGTCGTTTCGGCGCAATTTTGACCTTCAAACGCTCCAATAACGCTATATAATATTAAATGATGACGATATTTCCTTCCCAAACACTGTGCTTAGTCATCAGAACGTTCTTATTTTTGGTTCAACAATGAGCAAACTCGCGGAACAAAGCTTTGAACAGAGCTTTCTCCTTGTAAAATGCTCATGCAATTCAAAGCCAACACATTCCTTTGATATCCTTACAAAGTCAGCTAACAGACGCAACTTCCGTTTTCAATCGTTAAAATCGGTTTTGTGAAGTTTTTTCGTGTTTTCAGTATCATCGGTGTCTCTACGATCACGTTTGAAGTCAGCAAACCAACATTTTATTATTGCTTCTGATGGAGCGGAGTTCTTATAAGACTTTTCTAGTCATTGCTTCCCTTGAACGATATTTTTCCCCATCAAGAAGCAGTGTAAAATTAAAACACTAACTAGCACTAATTAAAAATGCGGCGAATGCAACGAGACTAGCGTCTGCTATGTGTAAGGCCCGATACTTTTCAGCCCATGTGCTGATCTTCGATAGTTTTCACCCATTTTTGGCGTTGGAATCAATTTAAATGCATTTCTAAACAAACGGAGGATAAATGCCTTTCGTTTGTAGTAGTGATCCATCCAACCCCACCTTGTAACGTCCGGTTTCCGTTTCCCTTTTTGCAGAGACAAACGCCACCGACGCCGTGAAAGTGCCCCGCCGACGGTGGGCCAGAACCAGGATGTGGCTTACCTGGAAGCGTTGGCCAAGTTCAACGAGTGGAGGGCCCAGCAGCGCAACAGTGACATCGATGCGGCGGCGCTGCTCAACGTGGCCAATGGTGGTAGCGAATGCCCGCCGGTGCCCCGGCCGTCGCTAGCGTACCGCCCGATCAAGGAGGAAGGATCCGGCGACGATAGTGACTGCGAGTGTGACTTCAGCTCCGACATTGAGCTGGCGGCTGACGAGCGAATGCCGCTGAGCCGTACCGTCAGCAACTGCACCCGTCTGGAGGTGCCCAAATCGCCCCGCTACGCTCGCCATCACCGTGCTTCGACCGCAGTGGCCGCACCATCAGCAACGCCTCCGTTCGACGCGATTGCACCAAAGAAACCGCAGCGATCGGTCGAGTTTTACCGCAACATTACGCGCATCCCGGTGGACGGGCAGGACCACTGGAACAACACGCCGGTGGAAAAGAATCACTCGTCGGTCGATGTCCGCTTTTCGCTGCCCATCTCCGGTGCGGCGGCCGATCGAAGCAAGCTGAAGGGGAAGCGCCCGAAAGGGGCTTCCACCTGCTTCCCGAAGCCAAACAACACGATCCACGAGAACGAGGTGGCCGAGTTTGAGGCGCACCTGAACGGCACCGCCATCGGAGCGGATTCGTTCGGACAACCGAGTCCGCCGCGCCGCTTCTACAAGGACAACTCCAGCCCGTACGACAACGTGACCCCGAAGAAGCAGAGCAATCTGAAGCCACGTGCCGGTGGTCGCCTGTTTAAGGACAAGCCCGCTCCGCAGCCACCGAGTGTGGGGCGCGCGCAAAGCATGAAGCAAAGTACCGGGGCGGGTGCGGACCGACCGGCCCCGTCGAGCTGCCCGCAGGCCAAACACCCAGCAGCGGCTCGGCCCTACAGTGGTTCCGATTCGCCGCTGACCGGTTCGTACCGGAACTACGAGCTAAACTCGTCGTCGCTCTACGACGAGAACGTGATCTCGTCCCGTGCCTACCGTGGCTCGATGAAGGACCCATCCGTGCCGACGCCACCGAAGCACCACCGGAAGTCGCTGTCCTATCAGACGGTCGTGAACAAGCACGGCGATCTGGTGGACTATGCGCTCCCTTTCAGCGATAATGCCGACACGACGGGTGAAACGGCACCGCAGGAGATCAGCCGGGCCAGGCCGGGCCAGGAGACGCTGGCCGAGATCCGGCAGTGTGAGCAGTTGATCAACGACAACTTCCACTTCCTGCAGAGCAGCGCCGAGCTGCCGGACGATTCGACGAGCATCATCCTGGAGCCGATCAGTGTGCTGAAGGGTCGGTCCGGGCGCATCATTACCGATCTGGACCGATCGGCGGGCGCCAGCACGCTGAAGGAGGCCGATGAGCAGGACGCCCCGGTTCGATCGCCGGTCCTGGCCCCCCAGCTGTGCTCGCTACGGGAGGAACCGGAGGCGGACATATTGTTCGAGCTGGATTCGCTGCAAAAGTGGAGCAAAAGCATCCAGCAGTCGGACGAGCTGCTGCAGACGCGCTACAGTGACCGGAACCTGCTCGAGTGCTTCCGGCGCCGGGCTGGCAGCAATCTGGTGACGTGCTTCCCGAACGAGGTGCGCTACCGGGTGGGCAGCCTGCGGGCAGCGACGGCCGGTCCGCTCGAGTTTTCCTGCGGCCTGTTCCGTGGCGTGGCCGTCACGCTGCGCAAATACTCGCTGAACGTCGAGCGAAGCCTGTACTTCGCGGAGGAAGCGTGCAAGCGCGATTTTGAGGTGCTGTCGCAGGTCCGCCACCCGACCGTGGCCACCCTGATGGCGGTTTCGTACGATGCGGCCCTCAACCAGGCGACCCTGCTGCTGGAGCCGTTCGATTTTACGCTCTTCGATTACATCCACCGAATGGTAAGATTGGATCGATGGAAATAAGTTCTTTCGCTTCATCCCCTTTCTATCTTTCCATTGTAGAACAAGCGGCTGTCGCTGATCCATGCCATCACGGTCGTGCAGCAGATTGCGTCGGCCGTGTGCTACCTGCAGGAGTGCGGCTACGTCCACTCGAACATCTCCAGCGGGGCCGTGCTGATGCGTCGCTACCCGTACGCCGTGAAGCTGACCTCGTTCGAGCTGACGACTGAGTCGGCCACGGAGGAGGTGCGCCGAGAGATCGAGCACCGGTACGGCAGCACTTCGTCGTCCCGCAACTCGATGACGTCGTCGCAGAATGAGGAGCTGAAAAAGTTTACCACCTACTCACGCTACGTCAAGATCGACGAACAGTTTCTGCGCGACAAGTACCGGAAGCTGTCGCGCGAGATCTGCGAAACACGCACGAGACGCGGCCGCAACGGAGGGTTGCCGGGGCTGGGCGATACGGGCGATGCTGCCCGAGCCGCCAGTCGCTTCCTGCCGTACTGCAAGGAGTATCGGGAGAAGTTTTCACTCTTCTATTACGTGGCACCGGAGTTGCTGGTGCCGAAGTCGAGCTTCGTCTATCCGAACCGCAGCACGGACGTGTACGCGATCGCGCTCCTCCTGTGGGAGATCCTGAACGGATACGTGCCGTTTGTGGTATACAGTCGGGCGGAGCTCGAGAAGCTGCACACGTCGTCCGATCTGCCGCTGCCCATGTTCGAGCGGGAGCGATGCGAACGCTTCCGGCAGATCTTCGAGGGTGGCCTGGGCGATATGGGAGCGCGCAAGATGAGCGTCGGCGACATGGTCGATCTGCTGGACTGTGTGCTGCTCGAGCTGGGCATGGAGAAGAACGGCACGTACGATTGGTTGGCGGAGGATTACGAGGAGCGGGACCACTCGTCAGAGGTGCGGCTCAAGAACGAGCTGAACGATGTCCGCCAACTGTCCGCCCATGTGGTGAAGACGGCCAAGACGTACTTTCCGGTCGATGACGGCGGCGAGCCGGCCCCCGCAAAACAGTCCCCGCAGTCGGTGGAGACGCTGCCAAAGAAGCCTGCCCGAAAGATCAATCGACTGCGGGAATCGACCGGAACGGAGGTCGATCCGCGATCGGTCGCGGACAAGAAATCGCCCGCCGGGTTCAACCTTTCGAACTCGGGTATTTATCAATCGATTTTCGATTTCAACCACAAGTTCCTGTCGCCCAAATCGGCCAAACAGGCGGTCTACGATCGAACCAGCACGGTGAAGAAGCACAAGAAACCACCGCGGACCAACAAAAAGTCTGCGAAGGAACTGTTCGAGGAACCCGATCCGCTGAACAAGAGCTTCACAGAGGCCACCGGTGCGCCGGCTGACGATTGTCGTTCGTTGGAGATCCGGGAGCTCGACCACAGCGTACGCAAGCAGCCGAGCGTACTCAAGGACACACCGCCGGCAAGCGACTCGGACGATGTCGGCCGGACGCCACTCGCGCACGGTGCTCCTTCGAAGTCGTGTGACAGTTCGCCGGGAGCGCGGCGTCGTAGCGTGACGCCCCGGTTGCTGAACAACTCGTTCCGCTTCACGATCGGTGACTTCACGCTCCCGGACACACCGATCGCCCGGAAGAACCGCATCCGCAAGCACGCCTGGCTGTCGGATCAGAAGCTGAAGATGACCGTAGACGAGTCGCTGCCGGTCACGCCCGAGGAGGAGTGTCGCAGCAAGTCGTTCTTCAATGCGGGACTGGCGGGCCGCAGTAGTAGCTCCTTCCTAACGTCCACCAACCTAAACTGCTCGACCTCGCTGCAGGACATCAAACCAAAGCGGATCAACATCAGTGTAAACATTATCAAGTCTCCCGAGCAGCGGGAGTCCCCGAACGGTGGTCTGTTTGAGAGCACCCTCTGGCGGAAGGAGAAAATCATTTGCGAACGAAGCCAGCTACCGGTGCCGGCTGCCAACGGCCAGCCAGAAAAGGGACCCGGTGAGGACCAATCGGAAGAGCAACGGACGGAGGAGCCGAAAACGGAGGAACTCACGCCGGATGACTCCTTGAGCATCGTAACGGCGCACCTGACCTCGGTGCGGGATGCGATCAAAAAGATTGAGACCACGTTCGAAAAGCACGGCTTCGATTACAGCCCCGTGCGGAAGGTGGACTCCGTGGGCCGGACGGAACGGGGCGGTTCCCGCACATCCGCGGGAACCTCTGCGCTGGATGAGTCACTAGTTGTGGAAGAAAATTTGCTCGTACCGACGAAGGTGCTGGAGCTGGAAAAGACACTCGAAGCGGAACTGGCGGCGCAGGACGAGATGCAGGACGGATCGCCACCACCACCACCGATTCCAGTGTCGTCACCGCCTTCGCTACGATCGCAAGAGGATCAGCCGGAAAACGGTGGCTCCTTGGGTGTGGCAGAATGTGTGGATAACCAAACAGACCGGGAAGCCGAGGGTCCACCAGAGCCGATCGCAGCAGAACCGCCACAGCCACCGGTAGAACCGAGAGACAGACCAACGGGTGGCAGAGTAGGGCCCACCAGCATTCCGATCACTTTCGCGCCCAACTCTCAGCTGTACATGCGTCGGAAGGCACTCAACACGGCCACGACCAACAGTGTGGCCACCATACACCACCACCAGCAAACGCTCTACCGGGAAAGTATCATATCGAGCACGGAGCACAGTGTGCCGGCGCCGTCCACCGCTGAACCGTTTCCGGTCGGTGCTGCTGCGACGGGTGTTACACCCGGAAGCGCCCGCAAGAAGAAGCTCACGACCCGGGTCACGGTGAATATGAGAAAGATTTCGCGCCGAGCATCGGACATCAGCCCGGGATCGTCGCGTCCGAACTCGGCCAATCTGGACGACCTGGATCTGCCGTCGTCCGGGGCCATCACACCGACCGGTTCGCTGAAAAGCTGCGCCGCGAACTTGCGCCACTCCTGTGGCAACGAGCTGCTGCGTGCGTTTTCGAAGCTTCGCCTGATGCCGCCGGAAGCGGGTGAAACCGGTGTCTCGAAATCACATGGCCCGGCCGGCCCGACGAATACGACAGCCGACTCTAGCCGCTCCGTGACGCCGGTCGGAGGAGTGATCGGCCAACAACCGCCAGCCGGTCGTGCAACGGAACGCTTCGTCTGCTGCCAGTGCGGCAATTCGATGATGCCGGTAGAAGGATTCAATGGTACGCCCCGGCCCGTTGGAAGTCGATGCGCGTTCGATTGATCGATAATGATCCATTCTGTTCTCGCTCTTGCAGTTCCCACCGGAAGCCGTATCGGGATGGCGGCCGCTTTTGGTGAGATGAGCTTCCCGCGGGAAAGCTTTGCGTCCATGTTCGAGCCGCCGATGACGCCGACATCGGCCACCGCTTTGGCCAGCCGCATCCACGCGATGACTCCATTTCAGGTACTTGACCGAACTGTTGAACGACTGAGGGTATCTTAGGACTATTTTTGGATTATTTTTGCTCCAAGAAACGTAAATTAATACCAAAACCACTGCTTAAAGTGCGTTAACTGACAACGCGATCAGCGAAGGCGCCGCGAGTGAACGTAAATGAACGATCAAGCGAAACACGATCGTTGGTGAAAGGAGTACGCAGCGCAATGGTTCATTCGCGCCACTGGTTATGCTGACGATCGCCACATTGCCGCGCCCAACGTGCTACAGTTTCGAAGCGCCCCACCTAATAACCGTGGGGTGACTGGTGGGTCCGAAAGTAGGTCAATAAATTGGTTTTTAAAGTCATGCACCACCGACAACTATCAACCAGGGGGTGTAGCTCAGATGGTAGAGCGCTCGCTTAGCATGTGAGAGGTACCGGGATCGATACCCGGCATCTCCAAAAACATATTTTTGAAAATCAACAAACACTCCGATAAGAGTAGCAAGGATTAAGAATAATGATTGGTTGTTAATCGGCCCCATACTAAAAATAATCGAACCGAACCCGAAGAGAGCAAAGTGATCGATGTTTGATTGGTTGTCTAATTAATTTTTTTTGCGATTTTTTCTAGAAATCAACCGAGGATCTCTACATTGACGACGACTTCTGTCAGGGGCTGAATCAGATGGGTGCCAACATGGAGCTGGTGGAGCCGCTGGACGAGGAGCAGTATCTCGACACCTTTGGCTACGACATCTACTCGACCGAAATCTATCACGCCGAAGAGAAGGAAGAGGAGGAGGAAGAGGAAGCCCACGGTGGCGATCTAGAACCTCGCGATCACCGCTTACCAGCCACACCACTGACCAGCGTCGAGCGTGCGCACGATGAGGCAATGTTTCTGGAAAAATGTACGCAACTCAACTCGGAAAGCCTTAAGGCGGAATTCGCCACGGTGTTGTCCCCGACGGACTGTGCGCCTCCACCGCTTCCGTCCTGCGCCCTGACTTCAAGCGGCAACCGCGAACAGCACACTTCATAGATCGATCGCGATCGCGGACTCAAACGAAGAAGTTCCACTCGATGAATCTTTGTACATAACATCACCCAAAGGGGACGTTCCGGGGCAAACACTCGGAAAACACAGGAAGAATCCTTAACGGTGGCACCCAACACCCCAAGTATTACGCCACTGAAATTGTCGACACAACCGGAGGGCGTAGTTTTACAGGCCCAAGATTCGTATTTTATACTCGTGTTCCATTTTTTGAACCTACTTTACTTGACTCGATGCTCGAGCGCGCATCCGTATTCGTAACACCGTAACCGTTTATTTATCGCATCGGCTCCTGAGGCCACCAACTGCTTGCGGGCTCCATTCCAATACCAAACGTACGTTATAACTGTTACTGTAGTTCTACGAAACCGAAACACGCCGGGCGGGGTTCCATTATTGCCGGCCAGCCGGATCCGGTGCACCGGTTTCCCGGGCCGAGCGCGAACCCCGCGTGTGGCACTAAACTATGAATGAAATAAATTATTTTGTTTCCAACATCTCGTAAATCCGGCGTCCACTGTGTTCGCTGTCGTCAGCTCGGTCAACGCGCTGACGCAATTGCTTCGGTTGTTGATCATCTGGGCCTATTTACTCCCTCCGAAGCTGGGCGAGTCGAGATCGTTGGCTTCCCGGCGAATGGGGCCATCGTATACGAACACGGGCGCCCGATCCGGGTAGCGTTCGATGATCAGGTGAAAATTAATGCACAAAAGCGCTGCACATTAGCTGGCGCCGTTCAAACAACCGCGGATCACCAGGTGCTGGCTTCGGATGGACTGGACGCTGACCGGAACACATCGTCGACGGCCGGCTACTAGTTGGTAGTGGTGCGTCGAAGATGAAGGTATTTTCGAGTTATGGACCGATTCTGATAGGATTTTTGGCGGTTTGCCGGTGCTCGTCGATCGCCGTGAGTGGAACGGAAGGTAACACCACAGTGGCTGATCCCTCGGCCGGCAACGATCGAACGAAACGATCGCTCGTCTACACGTACAACAGTTGCGCCGGGGTAAGAAGGGTTCGCAGCTTCGGGTTTTAACCACACTCAAAAAAACGCCGCATCCCGTGTTTCGTTCCGTTCCCGTGACTCACCAGGTCCTGTTTGCGCTCTCCCTTCCGCTGGTCATCACGGGAAGAAACATTTTCTTTTCGTACAACTTTGAGATGAACTACAACATGCCCACGGACTCGACGGACTACACTCAGGGCATCCTCAAGAAGGGCGATACCAATGAGATTGAAGGTGGAGTAGCTTCGCGTCGTTCCCGCGAAGCGGACTCCGTCGGAGTCCGAAGGCCGAGTATTACGCGCAAGAAGGTGTACCGTATGATCGAGCTCAACCTGGAACGGTATGGGTTCGCCGGCAAACGGTGCATCCTGCGGATGATCTGTGACCTGGCGCAGAGTCCGGTGCACGGCGAGAACGGAGTGTTTGGCGACTTGATGCAAATAGTATTCACGTAAGTCGCGATGGGACCATTCATTTAGCTGGTTACCGATCATCTTCTATCATTTCCAGGCCATCGCTATCGATCGATGAACGGTTACCGAGCGAGTTCGGACACGCTGAGTGGCTTGGGCACGCGCAACGGAACTGCACCAAGTACCGAGCACACTGCCCTACGAACCCGATGGATCTAATGAGCATACTGGTGGGAACAGATTAGCTCGGGCGTTCTATAATTCAGCTCTACTTCTGTATGTCGATGCTTCGATTGCTTGTTGGGGTCTTATCATGTGCCAATGAAATAAACTATACCTTTCTGTAATTGTTCTATGAGTTTCCACATTACGATCCTGTTGGCCATGGCATAAGCCGAAACATCTCGCTTTAAGAGAAGCACTATAAAAAAATTAAGTACTGAAGAAATTATGTGGGAATAAAGAAATTGGTCAGCAAATAAATAACCTCGACGAAGCGTTACCTCAATTTTCATCCTGTCCATTGTTGTTGCAAATGTTTGCCCAAGGCAAACATGCCATTTACCGTGCTAATAAACCCTATTGGAAGGAGGAGCAAGCAACGTCTGCTTATCAAGCGCCGTTTGGCGCTGGTGACGTGGAATGATAACTTGGGAACAGCTGTTACGGCCGATTGTCGGGATCGTTCGTCAGTAACTGTTTGGAGCTAGCGCCCTGTGGAGTTGCTTCTGTGGCTACTTCGATGGAGTATTCCCCGTTGTTTCATTTCAAGGCACATACCAGATTGCAATTGTGGCCCATTGCTTCAAATAGCATTGCCAGCAGCTTACCAAAAAAAGAGCTTTTTCACCGAACATTGTTCCACCATGGCAACCAGCGGCCTAGACCGGCCTACAACTGGCTGCCTGTTCTCCGCACGGCGTTCGGATTCGGTTCACTGTTAAAAAGTGGGAAAATTATCGGCTCCCTCGGGCGAACTGTGAATGTGATATGGTTGGGCGCTAATTTTCGATCGAACTACGCCATGGAACTCGCGATAAGGATGGCCCTGGATGGCGGACACTTAACGAGGGCGAAACCGTCAAACGGTTAGTGTGTTCCGGTTCGTAGCAAGCGTTGAAAGCGATCTCCATACGCGTGTCTGCAATGTACCTTCGAGGGATGATTGTTCTATTGCTGGCGGTCAATCCGATCCAGCCGATGGCACCGGAGCTCCAGCCCGTCGAAAGCCAGACGCCAGAGCGTCAGAAGCGCACGCTGGTGTACACCTTCAACAGTGCAACCGGAGTAAGTGTTTCGAGTGCCTCGGTAGTAAGCAGCCGCGCCGCGCCTAGTAACCATCATCCTGGCCTCCTAGATCCTATTCGCCCTCTCGGTGCCGCTGCTCATCACGGGAAGAAACATTTTCGTGGCGTACAACTTCGAGATGAACTACAACATGCCAACGGACTCGACGGACTTCACGCAGGGCGTTCTCAAAAAGGGCGACACCAACGAGATAGAAGGTGGCGTAGCTTCGCGTCGTTCACGCGAAGCGGACTCCGTCGGTGAGGCGCGGCAAGTGCGGCCAAGGCCGAGTATTACGCGCAAGAAGCTGTACCGATCGATCGAACTCAACCTGACCCGGTACGGGTTCGACGGGAAGAAGTGCATCCTGCGGATGATCTGCGAACTGGCGAGCTGGCCGGTCCGGGAGACGAACGGTGTGCTCGGCGATATGCTACAACTAATCTTCACGTAAAGCACCCCGCGAACAGCAAAGTGACCGTCTTACATGAATCTCATTTCTATCATATTGACAGGCCTTCCAGTTCGCGTCACGAAAAGCTGCCCAACGAGTTCTACCTCGCCGAAGAGCTGGGGTCGCAGCGCAACTGCACCAAGTATTGGAAACGCTGCCCCAGGGATCCGCTGGATTCGATCAGTTTACTTTTTTGAGCTTCTGTACACAATAAATACGGATTTGGGGGTAAAACAGTGTTATTAGAAAAATATTATTCGAGCAGTTTTTATCTATTGTCGCAACACACGAGAGATGACTAGCACACAGGGAACATAAATGTGTCCGACAAAACAAACGACACAATCGACTTGACTTCACTTTCGCATAAGGAAAGCCTTCACCTGATCGTGCAACACTCGAAGGGTGTCCGTTTCTGGATCGTGCACCCCCGTAAACACGTCCAGCAGGGAGTGGACACACTCGGGAAAAAGGCGCTCGCACGGTGCTCCGGATCGCCCAAGCTGCTCCGCCCGGAAGTACTCGTTGTCCCGGTGCTCCGACACTGGCTCGTGCGTACTGGAGGGTCTGCGGTGGTGATCGAGAATCGAGAGGGGAACGATTGGGAACGTGTAGTTTCGAAAGGACGTGGCCAAATCACACAGAAACACTCACGTGAACATGATGTGGAGCAGCTCGGCGAAAATTCCGCCCGTGTGCGTGAACTGAGCCGTAGCCGCCTCACAGACACTGCGCAGTACGCAAGGACGTCCCGCGAGACCATACTTTTCACTCAAACCCTCCAATGCTTTGTACGAGGTCCAGCGAGACTGCTGCGGATTGTAGCTCTCCCGTTGGGCAGGATCAACATCCGGTGTAGCACCGGCGACCTGGTTCCGTAACTGCTCATCTTCTCCCTCGTCGATCCAGTAGTTCTCATCACCATCGTCGAACTGGTCACCCTGCTCAATCTCCGATGGATCGTCCAGTGGCTGCTCGTTGATCACGATCTTGCCGGCTTCATAACGCTCGTAACGCACGGACCGCGGCAACCGCGTAACTGGAACTTCCGGTGCCCGCTTTGACAGCTCCCGTCTGCTATCGTTCCAGCCCTCCCACAGCGTTGGTTTCAGGTCGTCCACTTTGGTCGGCAGATAGTACTGCGCCTTTATAACCCACCCGCTCGTGATGGACTCTGGGGTGCCGACCGGGATTCCGATACCACTGATGAGCTGGTGACGCGTTGGCGACGTTTCCGGTACGATTAACCACGGGATAAAGTCGGCCCTGGCAATCGGCAACAACAGCAGCAACATTCCGAATCGTACCATCCTTTGATGCGCCATCGCTAAACGTCACATTAACTCGCCTGTGGTACCACAGTTCACGGTGTACTGAACAAATGGCATGAGACCCGGGTCCGCGGGTCCAATCGGAACCTCCCCCGTAGTTGGCCGCAACTCCAGGGAGCCCAACATAACAAGTACTTGCAAGTGTTCGCCGTTTAGCACCTTCCGGTCGGTGGTCCGTTTTCTTCACCGACCGCCGACCTACAAACCGCCAGACGTACTTTGGTGGCGCATCGTGACCTCGTTACAGGTCTCCCCGACCGAGAGGAGAAGAAGTAGAACGCACGGGCTGAGTATTCTGTTTAGCTATTTATACACTTTTTATTGGGCTTTTGTGCGGCGATTAACATTAACAAGGTGTGAGCTGGAGGCCACGATCGGAAGTGAAAGTTTGTCGATCGACGACCTAGAATTCCTTCCGGGCCAGTCGGAATGGTTCGGGTCTCATCGCTTCGGCGGAAGCAACGAAGGGTGCAGCTGGTCGAAGAATCGGGCCGTCGGGTCGAATGCGTATCGGGCCGGATCGTGGACACCGGAGAATAGGTCCAGCATCGAAGTGGAGCACTCGTGAAAGATCTTGTCGCACGGGGCACCGGTCCGGCCAAGCTGCTCCGCGCGGAGATATTCGTTGTCTCGGTGCTCGGACAAGGGCTCATCGGTGGACGAAGGACTGCAGGGGGGATGGAAAGCATTGGGCGAATTACTACTAAAGTAACACTAGCCACTAAATTCGCAATTCATTGAGTTCCGTAGAGCAGTTGTTGGGTGATGGAAACAACAGTCTGTTAAGATCACAGTTAAAGTCTAGAACCTAGAAGGATAATCGGAAAAGCTCACCTGAACATTATGTGGAGTAACTCGCCGAACACGCCGCCGGTGTGCGTAAACTGTGCCTCTGCGGCGTCGCAGATGCTGCGTAGTATGCAGGCACGGCCCCCAAAACCATACCCAAAGCTCATCCGTTCGAGGGCTTTGTACACCAGCCATCTACTACTGTGGACGTTGAAGCTTGCGCCCGAGTGATCCTCAGGTTTCGGCGGCGGTTCCTGAGCGTCCGGGGCTGAGCCCGAATCCGGCGACGTTCCACCGTCCCGGTCCTCGTTAAGCTCTTCCCCTTCTTCCTCTTCTTCCGGTTCATCGTCCAATTCATCCCAGACACCATCCGACGGGAGCGGTTCCAAGCGCGTTGGTATATTGTCCACCTCGTACCGCTCGATCGAGCGACGGGCGCGATCCTCCGGCAACGAGCGCCGGCTATCGTTCCAGCCTTCCACGTAAACCGCCGCGTAGTCAGCCGTCGAGTTCGGCTGATAGTACCACGCTTTAATGACCCAACCGACAACGATCGAGTGCGGATTATCCTGCACCGGCACACCGATACCGAAGATCAGCTGGTGACGGGTTGGCGAAGCTTGCGGGTACACCAGAATCGGTTTACCGGCCACCATTATACGTCCTTCACCCACGCTGTCCACGGTGGCATCGGCCGCTTGCAGATGGCCCACGAACGGTAGCATCACACACAACACCAACGACACCAGATGCTGCCAGCCAAGCTGCATCATGTTGCGCAGCGAAACGATCAAACCGAACCGACGACTAAACGGGAACTAATGCAACCCTCGGGATGTGGACTAAATAACTGATCTGCGTTTCTTTTGGGCACAGTGAAATTGTTCTAATTCAACCCGGGCCACGGTGGCCAACTTTGGACACCTTTCACTCCCCTACTAAATCGGTGTTGCTCCTGACCCCATTTTGGAGCTTTCGGGCACGCTCAGAACACACTCCAATTAGGAAGAGCCAGACGGGCCAGTGTTTTCGGGGTGTTAATTGGGTGAGTTGCCGTGCCGTTTTCGTGTGTGAAACGTGACAATGTTTCGTTGGAGGTTCTTGCGCTAAGATTTTAGATGCCACGGACTTCTTCTTTCACAGGAATTGATACGATTATTCTTACTCTATCGTGACGACATTAAATTCAACCTTTTTTTGCTATTTAATCTGACGTTATCGCAGAGCAATCGATTAATAGAAATACGTGTTTAATGGTTTTTATTTTAAGTGTGTTTAAATTACAAAAATCACAAATTAGCTCTGCGTTGCAAACAACAAACAGCGGCCCCAAAGCGTTGGTGTCATTTAAAAAAACTAATCATCTGTAGCGGATCCTTTGGGCAGTCCGATCGGTACTTGTCACAGGAACCACTCTTTCCCAGCCGCTCGGGGGCGACATAGTCCTCCGGTAGCTTTTCACTCTTCGACATCGACGGACTGCAAAAAGGGACCGAAGATTTAACAAAGAGTCACCTTCACAACCGAGCACCTGATGCGTACCTGAGCATAATTTGAACCAGATCGCCGATCACCCCGTTCGGTTCCGCAAACGGGTGTAGCGAGGCTTCACAGATAATCCTTTGCAGGCAAGCTTTTCCGTTAAAATTTTGGCTGAAACATAAATGAAACAAAATGGTATAAGATGTCCATGATGTAAAACTCGCCCGGGACACAATACTTTTGGAGGTGTTCACGGAGAATTCGAAAAAGACGCCTCCGCGTGATTTGCGGTCCCGTCTTTTTCATCTCACGTGGCGTCACGTTGATCGACGGTCCTGGCACAATCAGCGTTGGGGACGTCAGTTCTTCCACAATTCCGTGGATCTAGTTTCGCGAAGAAACACAAAACACGTTACTCAATGCTCGTCAATGCTCTACTTCCTCCCCATTACTCCTTACAAAGTTTCCGAAGCCTTCAGTGAAATGATTGGCCTGGGTTGGTGTGTTGTAGTTCTGCTCAAAGTTGTACGATACGAAAATGTTTCGATCCGGAATTCCCAGCGGTACGGCGATGGCAAACAGCAGCTAACGAACGGTGCAAACCAATTAAAAAAATCCGCTCCTAGTCGACTGTGGCTAGCCAATACTTACCCCCAGCGAAGGGTTGCCCGGAAAGATGATTGTTCGCTTTTGACGTGCCTTGACGACCGCCTGACGGTCGATTCCGCCGGTGCAGTGGACGCTACTCGCAAGGATGTGCATCGCCAGCACGAAGAACAGCGCTCTGGGATGCCACATCTTGCTACCACGCGGGTCCGGAAGTAACTAAAGAGCGAATTGGCCCCTACTATCGCTTTCGGGTGTTTTGGGGAAGAAAACAATCGGAATCTCTCAATGGCAGCAGCTCGAGCGCTTGCTCTAATTTAATTAACCACTTCCATTTTGGATCTATCGTCGCCCGAGAGTGGCCGAAACTTTCTAGAGAGCTTGCCGGTCCGGCGGGTACAGGTCTGGTGGTAATGGCGATCGCTGTGACTACACCTCGAGCACGATCGATACCAGTCCGAGCAGATCGATTGCGCAAAACGGCCGATACTGGTCGCATCCCTCATTGGCACCACTCGACTCGGCCTCGTAGTACATCGCCGGGAGATCCTCATCAACCGACGATGAGGGGCTGTCGGGGGGAATCAAAGAACGGCATCAGTTGTGTGGTACACTCGAGGAAGTCAGCCGAACGATCTCACCTGAAGATCGCCTCGATTACATCACCAAAAACCCCGTTATGGTCCCCGACTGGGGTCTCGCGCATTTCGCACACCATGCGCTGCATGCATCCGGTTCCGTTCAGGCCGTACAGATCCATCCGCTCCATCAGCTGGCCGTAGAAGTACGTTCTACTGAATCCCGTGTCCCGTCGCAACCGCCGGTTATTCGCGATCGCTTCGGTGACGTTAAAGTTGGTGGCCTTGAAGCGCTGATACCACAGGAAGTACTGCGTTTCGTTCGTCGGAACGCCATAGTTGGCTTCGAAATTGTGCGACAGATAGATATTACGACCCGGCACCAGCAACGGGATGGCAATCGCCAGCAGGTACTGTCGGAAGGTAAGGTAATCGATTAGATTGAATGAGGTAGAAAACGTAGTAGTTGATCGTACCCCTATGGAACCGCCACGTGTAAACACCAGTGCGGCTCGCTCCTGACGATCGCTGGCCGCCGTTGCCATGATGCTGTAAACGACCAATAGTGTCGTCGCGGTTCCGGATGCTACCAATAAGCTTCGTTGCCACATGCTGCCGGACAGAACACTACCGTCAGGAATATGTTGACGTTCGCTAATGCAAATCCGATTTGCAACTAATCGAAAAGACGGTTGCCTTTCGCGCTCGACGATGGCATTCCCAGGTGCACTGTACCGTTAGGATAGGTGCTAAATATTGCACATTTTAGCCTGGTGAAATTGCCCTGAAAAAATCGCTCCACCGGTTAGTGTTGCATCTTTTTTGTCCCCTTTGCTCGAATTTGCGTATAGTTATTAGAAAATACAGCTACATTTAATTAATATTAATGTTTAACATTCTTTAGAGGGATGCAATTCTGTTACATTTATTTTGTACAACACAAAAATGCCAAAATATTCCCGTATGAGTGAGAGATGAGACGTTTCTATTGTATGTTTTGTTCAATTTTTATTTGTATTTAAGTAAACTTTGCCTGTAGACAATTACAAAATCTAAGGTCCCTTGAATTATGATGTTTGAAGATAGCCCACGCCGGGCCATGAACCGGGTTTCGTCTTATTAATATTGTTTATAGTTTGATGCTGAACAACGTTACAGTCCCAAGTTTACGTTTGTTAGGTAGCATCTTAAGACTAAATAATGATTCATGAACTTTCCCTTAGATTTCCTGTTTTCATTCTGCCACTAGAAATGCCTAAATATTGTAAATATGTGTACAACCGTTAAACCTTCTTTTGGGAATTGGTATAACTTGAGTAGCACAAAAAGTTGTACAATCATCTAAATCTTAGTACAGAATCATTGAAGCAAATAAATAATCATGTGAATAAATACCAATAATGTTAGAATGCATCAATCTTCTTGCATAAAAATTAGTTCTAGAAGTCTTTAGTTCTTGCTTCCAGTGTGTCGTTTCTAAGCTCTCTTTTGCGGTCATTGGCTACGTGTCACTGAAAGTGTTCCGTTCTAAACCTAGCAGTACGTAAGAATATTAAATAGGAAAAAAATTCTATATAAATAAATAAGTCTATGAAGACCATACAAAGTAAGCATCAAAGAACTAGTTCAAATAAATATGTCTTAAAAATAAAAGTTTCTAACGGAGGTATGCAGTTGATGGCACAGCACATTGTGTTTCCCGAATATCCGTATACTAAAGTTAGGTAATAGTTTCTATTTTGTTCTATCAGGAACAAGCAACAAGGAACATGTTTTTACTAAGGAACATATTTTTATGTTATCAATACAAAAGGTAAATCTGAAGAGTGATCAGAAACATCAGTTAATAAATCAAAGAAATATTCAAAAGGGGCGAACAACTTAGTGAAGCACATACGCACGGAAGAGTGCGCGCCCTTCCCGTGCTTTGCACGAGGTTTCTTTCCGGTCGAGACATTCTACGATTCGTTGGTGTCACGAGACCACACGCCAATGTTTAACGTGCCCTGTGTCCCGGCATCGTCGCGGCTGCGGTTCTGCGATTTACGAACAGGATATCGTTTTCTGTGCAAAAACACAAAGCAAAGTTAACTTCCGCTCACCCGTTCGCCACTTATCCGAAAATCGTTAACTTACTTCGGCTGTCCATCACTGTTTACAGACGGTTGCGTTCCATCGTCGCTCTCACACAGAATCTGCCACATTTGCTTCAGATTGGCTTCCTTTTCAGCTGAACTGAAACTGGTCGTATTCGACGACGCCGGGCTTTGCGAGTCACAGGACGACGGGCCCGAGGCTACGTGCCAAGGTGGGCCGCGATCTTGCAGCCGGCTCTGGAAGTCACCAACCGGATCGGGCATGCCGTCGTATTTCCACAGGATCACATTGATTAGCTTCGATTGCACTAGCTCCCCGCCACGGGTGCCGAATTTACTGGCTTCTTCCATCATCAAATACGTTTCCTTTGTAATTTGGGACATTTTTACCAGTTCTGGGTCAAATCCGTAGGAAACGGTCACACACTACGGACAGTTACTTAATCGGCTGTTACGGTGGGTCGATTCTCGTAAAACACCTTTGGCGGACTTCTTGTCCATTGACAATCGCTGCCGGCTTTTTATCAATGAAATTTGCTACGTTTTCGCGCCCATTGTACGATAGTGTGTGGGTGTGGGGACATTTAAACTTTAAACGGACCTTTAAATCGTAAAAAAATTCATTCATAAAACAGTGAGTGTGTGTTAGTGCTCGTGTGAGAGACATGTGCGGTCCGGTGAAAAAGGTAAGCATTAGGAACAAAGTAAACGTATGTAATATTTTATGGAAAAAATAGGTCAAAGAGTGGTTTTATACTGTTTTACCACAATCATAATAAGCTTATAATCTATGTTGAGTGTTAGCGAACTATTTTAGTAGGCCGTTTTACATTACAAAAATCGCTAAATCGTCTCGCTTCTGCTAGCGTTTCTGCTGATGGGATCCGGTTCCAGAACCTTCAAATTTGGCACGAGCTGTTATTTTATATATTTTACGAAAGTATAACCAAAAGCCTCACTTGTTAAAATAGTTTTATCACTTATCAAATCAAAGGTGATTAAATATCTTTTCTTAACGGAAACGCTTAACGCTTCGGGTCGAAAACCCAGAGAGCGCGCAGAGAAATACAGAGAGTAAAGAGAAATTTCGCTATGGTCAGTTTCGGTAAAGAAAGGTCAGGTTCAAATTCAATTGTTTCGCGTAAATTACAGTTGTTACTGTTTTTGTTGTTTATTTTTTCAACGGCCGATTTGAATGCATTTTATAAACTGATAGTTGTTGGACTTCGAATTTCGAAATTCGAATTCGAAATTTTCGAAAGAGCCCGGGAACGCAAAACACAAAACGTCAAAAACAGAAACTAAGGGTTTAGGGGTTGCTCAAAGTTTCAAAAAAGTTTTTTCTTCCAGCGGGAATTTTATTTACGGGATTAAATTAAAGACCGAGCGGACATAATTTGTGTGACGATTCACGAAAAGTATCACAAAACGGTAAGTAAATGGGTTGGGCTGCCAAAAACAATAGTGAACACAGTTTTAAGGTTAGGTGTTTGCGGTGCGTCTTGGGCCGGTCGATGGAACGTTCTCGTTGCATGCTTCCAGAAGTTTCATCATCTTTTCCTGTACCGTATTGATCCGCGCCGGTGTGGCCAAATGCGGTTTATCGTAACCGGAACGAAAATTGAATCGTCCGAAGCGAGACACGTTTGGTGTGAAAAATCTCTTTCTTGCGTCACCCGGAGAAGAGTGCCGGACAAAAAAACGCACACCGGGAACACGCGCCCATGTGCTTGCGTAGTTACGTAACGGAACTGTCAAGATACCTCGCGTGAGGCCGCCGGGGTGTTCCCTTCTTTGAATTTGTGCCAAAGAATTAGATTTGTTTCGATTGAAGTCGTCTCGTCTCTCACATTAACATTGCATCGCTTTTGTAGGCGACGCAGCAATAAAAGGTAAAAGAAAACCGAACAAAGTGCATCGGTTGGGGCCGATAACGAGAAGCGGAACACTGCTGCGTGCGCTAACGCGATGGCGGCAGCACAAGCAACAAGCGGAGGCCCCAGCAGTGGCGTGTCCGATCAGCGTAAGCTGATGGCAATTCTCCTCGAAACGGAACGTGTTGCCGACCGGGTTCTGAGCAATCGGCAGGAACTGGTGCAGCTGGACCAGCGCCGTCAGGACACACGGGAAGCGTTGCGGTTGATCGAGCAACACTTTCCTACCGAAAGCCCACGGCCCGGCCGCCTCTGGATCACGATCGGTTCGATGCTGGTGAAGCAAGACCGGCAGGAGGCGATCGAGTTGTTGCGTAAAGATCAGCGCACAACGGAGGCCGAAATCGAGAGGCTGCGAGCCGAGCAGAAGGTGCTCGTGTCCCGGCAGCGGGATCTCGAACACGACCGGCCACTGCGGGGGTTCGATTTGAAGCCGCTCAGCAGAGCAGAAATTTCCGGCATTCGTTCGAACCTTCCCGGCTTTTAAGATCTAACTTTAAGGCACTATCAGTGGTGATAAGATACTGGTTCTCTCTCTCTTCCTGGCGCACCCTATCGATGTATATTGGCGGTCGAATAAAGACAAACTTCAATTGTATTAAATGCTAAACTAATGTTTTTTTTTCTGTCTTGGTCTCTCCCGTAGAAATGTTCCGATTGCCAACAGTTTTGCGTGTAAGCGCCGCCCGGCAGGTGGCGGCCAGTCGTGGCTACGCCAAGGATGTTCGCTTTGGGCCGGAAGTGCGAGCTCTCATGCTGCAGGGTGTCGATGTGTTGGCCGATGCCGTTGCCGTCACGATGGGACCGAAGGTATGTGTTGGTCACGAGGCGCTTGATAAGGAAGCCGGCAGCAACAGTCTTTATCAGTCGCCGGCAGCACCATCAGTACCTTGACCCGGTTCACTTTTTTTTCAACTCTGCTCTCTTTTCCACTTCTCGTGTATTGATTTCGGCGGCATATGGTAGCTCTCCATTCTTCGGCTTCGTCTTAAATATTCTACGTTTAATCTCCCGCAGGGTCGCAACGTTATACTGGAACAAAGCTGGGGCTCGCCAAAGATCACGAAGGACGGTGTAACCGTGGCGAAGGGTATCGAGCTAAAGTGCAAGTTCCAGAACATCGGCGCGAAGCTGGTGCAGGATGTGGCGAACAACACGAACGAGGAGGCCGGTGACGGTACCACGACGGCCACCGTGCTAGCACGAGCTATCGCCAAGGAGGGTTTCGAGAAGATTTCCAAGGGTGCCAATCCGATCGAGATCCGACGCGGTGTTATGCTGGCCGTGGACACCGTCAAGGAACACCTAAAGACGCTCTCGCGCAAAGTGAACACACCGGAGGAGATTGCGCAGGTGGCCACCATCTCGGCGAACGGTGACCGTGCGATCGGCGATCTGATCAGCGAGGCCATGAAGCGTGTTGGCAAGGAGGGCGTGATCACGGTGAAGGACGGCAAGACCCTCAACGACGAGCTGGAAGTGATCGAGGGCATGAAGTTCGACCGTGGCTACATCTCGCCGTACTTTATCAACTCGAGCAAGGGTGCCAAGGTGGAGTTCCAGGATGCGCTCGTGCTGTTCTCGGAGAAGAAGATCTCGACCGTGCAGTCGATCATCCCGGCCCTCGAGCTGGCCAACCAGCAGCGTAAACCGTTGGTGATCATCGCGGAGGATGTCGACGGCGAGGCGCTGAGCACGCTGGTCGTTAACCGGCTGAAGATTGGTCTGCAGGTGGCCGCCGTGAAGGCGCCCGGTTTCGGAGACAACCGCAAATCGACGCTCTCCGATATGGCGATCAGCACGGGAGGTATCGTGTTTGGCGATGATGCCAATCTGGTGAAGCTCGAGGACGTGCAGCTGTCCGACCTGGGACAGGTCGGTGAAATTACCATCACCAAAGACGACTGCCTGCTGCTCAAGGGTCGTGGCACGCAGGAGGACGTGAATCGCCGGGCGGATCAGATCCGTGATCAGATCGCGGAAACGACCTCGGAGTACGAGAAGGAAAAGCTGCAGGAGCGCCTGGCACGCCTGTCGTCCGGTGTGGCCGTACTGAAGGTGGGTGGCTCGAGCGAGGTGGAGGTGAACGAGAAGAAGGACCGCGTGAATGATGCGCTGTGCGCGACTCGGGCGGCCGTCGAAGAGGGAATCGTGCCCGGTGGTGGCACCGCACTGATCCGCTGCTCGCCGGCGTTGACAAAGTTGAAGGGATCGAACGCGGATCAGGACACGGGCATCGAGATCGTGCGACGGGCCCTGCGGATGCCGTGCACACAGATTGCCAAGAACGCCGGCGTCGACGGTTCGGTCGTGGTGGCGAAGGTGGAGGAGCTGCAAGGAGACTTTGGTTACGATGCCCTCAACAACGAGTACGTCAACATGATCGAGAAGGGTATCATCGATCCGACGAAGGTCGTACGGACGGCACTGTCCGATGCCTCGGGTGTCGCTTCGCTGCTGACCACGGCCGAGGCCGTTGTAACGGAGATTCCAAAGGAGGAACCGGCGGGCGGACCAATGGGCGGCATGGGAGGTATGGGTGGAATGGGAGGAATGGGTGGCATGGGAGGCATGATGTAAGCTGGGGAAAGAAGTTTTACCGTCCCGCAAATGAAGCTGCGTCGGAAGAGTTGGGTCCGTCGCAAAGTCCTAGCAAACTCTACCAACGACGACCAACCTCTTCGGGCATGCACCTTCGTATCGCGGGAAAGGAATCGAAACTCAATGCATTTATTACCACCACCCCGCAACATCGTTCAACCGCCTAATCCATAGAACAGACGCCAAAATGTATCTCTCAAGCGGGCGGCGTTCTTGAACATTCACTAGCCGTATAGACTTTAGGACACAGAGAGAGAAATGGTGCATGTACTGTTGACCTGTAACTGTTTTCCTGCTTGTTTTAGATTAAAACACACGCGATCGTCGTCACACGATCGCTGAATTCACACAGAAATCGAAACCACGAAAAGAAGATCGAGAACGGAGCGAACAAAAACACAATCATTAACCTAGGTTAGGCATATTAAGATCAATAATCCTCAACCGGTAGATGGAAGCTCGTCACAGAAATAGCATGAAAGTGATGCAAAATGATAATAAGCCAGGGCGACAGGCGGCGGCTGCGTTTGTTCTAAAAGCGCACACGTTTGTGGGTGTTTGCTAGTTTACTAAGAGAGTTCTTATATGTTTCCGTTGGCTTTCGGATTAGTTTGAGAAAGAATTGAATGACAAACGTTCCCAGTTGATTTTAGAGTAGTGACCGGTAGTAGACGCGGATGTAGATGTTCATTTTCTTCGCTAATGTTAGTGTTTTTCTTTCTTTTCTCTCTATGAGGGTTATTGGTTTTTGTTTGTATGCATGGGCCAGGGCAAGCCACTGGCTCGTGGAATGGGGGAACGTATGCCACAAACTGTTAGAACGATAGAAACTGCTCGTCGAGTCAGCTCAAGTTCGTGACAGCATCAATAAAAGTTAAGTAGAGTAGTAGAGTGTAGAAGCCAGCGAGCAGGAAGCATCTGTGTGCCTCTGCCGCTGTAGATCCAACGCTTTGATCGCGAGGATGAGTCCAAGCAAAGCACGAGTCCAAGCTAGAGCCAGATTTGCAAGATTTAACTGTATAAACACAAGAAAACAAAAGAAGGAAGTCTCGTTGTTCAGGTTCAGGGCAAAGCTAAGGATTCGTTGAAATCATCACACCGGCCGTAGTAGGCATGTGTTCAGTTAACTTCTCAAACGACCGCAAAGGATGCATTTCTCGGTGGCTGTTATTATATGTATCGGAAACGCTCCGGCCGCACGCGTGCGAGAAGAGCGAGTGGAACACACTGCGCTGCAAAAGTCTAATCGTTTTCCGCAGAGAAGTTCAACGGAAGGAAATGTACGTACGTCTCGGAAAATAAACGACTAACCATTTCGTAAAACTGTGCGGTGTTTTCTACTGACCTGCCTAATTTCGTTACCACTAAATTCGTTTCGCCGAAACGTAACGGAACATTCGATTTGTTTGTGGCCCAAAAACTATAAGGCCCAAACACTATAAGGAAATCTCTGACAGGTCAGGTTCGCAGTGTCAAAGTTAGGTTCAAAAATATTCAACATTCATAAAATATTTTGACGTTTCGTTGCTTTTGGTGTGTCCACGGAAAAAGAAAAGCGCAACGGTAAAAGTCGCAGCCAACTCGCGAAACATTTACTTTTCTGCAGCGAAGAAACGGATCAGGATCGGGAACGCAATCTTTTCGACCGAACCCGAACCATAGCGAAAGCCTGGTGCGAAAGGGGGAGGAAGCGAAACCGGAGACTCAGCAGCGCGGCGCGGATTCCTCGGGTGGGCACAAGTGTGTGAAATGGAGGTGTGAGAATCGGCAGCAGATTTGTGAAATATTCGGAGCTGGGGCCTCGAGCTGCTTGTTGCTGCACACGGATTTGCGAAAATCGTGGCGTGCGCGATAAGCGCTTGAGTGATGATTTTCCACGAAGCCCTTTTAGCCCTCTGCGTGTGTGCGTGTGTGTGTGTTTTGTGGGGAAGGTGTTGTTGACTGCGGCGGTGGAACCGAAAGTGGCCCAAAGCCACGAAACCTACACCGCCGCGCTCTCTCTCGGGGCCTGCGTTGCGCTTTTGCCGAAGGCAAACAGATTTGTCGAAAAAGCATTCCTGACCCTGCGGTGCCTCTAGGTGCCATCGAAGAAGGCTTGCGCTGGCTCTGGCGGCGGACGTCTTCGGTTCTTTGCGACGGCCTTCTTGACGGTTTGCTCTTTTTCCTCTCGGGGGGATGATGATGGCTCGCTGGTTGACAAGGCAGCGGCGGCGTACTCCCGGAGAGCGATCATAATCGTGAGCAGCGTGTGCCAGAGAAAGAGATAAGAAAGGGAGCGCGAGCGTGCGAGCGAGCGAAAGAACGGAGCGGTGGTGGAGTGAACGTCGTCGTCGTGTGCATACAGAGTGCGTGGTGTGTGTCGTGAGAGAGCCAAGTTAGAGGCGGCCGCGTTCGCGTTCCCCAAAATGCTTTAATGAAGGAGCGCCCCGTTGTCCGCCGTGGTGTTGTGTATCTGTTGATTCGCGAGGAATGCGTCGTGTGTATGCAATGCGTGTGCCTGCGTTGCGTGCGCCCGCGCCTGTGTGTGTGTGTGCTAGCGAGCGAGGGTGTACGTGAGAGCGCCATCTCTCCGGCGTGTGCCGCTGTGTTTGTATCCAGTTTCCTCACGCTCGCTCAGCGGCCCCCAGTGAAGACAGAATCCGTTGGAATCTGATCTGTGGCGGCTGGCGGCGCTGCCTACGAAAGGGAGGCACGCAAACGAAACGTAAAATAATCATAAAATCCACGTACTCCAACATGGCCCCAGAAGTGAATCGAGATTATTGGACGGGTTTGTGGTGAATTTGGTGCGTCGTGGAGTGCTCCGTGAGATGTTCGTGGAGATCAGTGAGATGAGCCAGCCGCCAGCGTCGTGCGTGAGTTGGAGGATATAGTGAAGCTGATCGCCACGACGTCTTGTCCTCTTTCAACGGTAGCGCAGGCAAAGAAGTGCCGCCCCATGATGACCGCCGAATGATGCTTTGTGTCCTTCGATGTCCACCGCAAACCCGGGCCCGATGGTGCCCGCTATTCGCCGATCAATTCATTTGCGATTGTGCATTACCCATTGCAGAACTTGCCCCGCCAGGTCGCGTCACAGTTTGGCAAACATTTTCGATCAAAGTAGCAGGTGCGTGGGCCTCTCATCAACGGTGAGATTCGGCTCCGTGTGAGATAGGACGGTGAACGAACTACGCGTGATGGGATTTGTGCGCATTGTGATAAACCACTGTCATCGGCATTTTGTGCCTCTACGAGTGAAATTAATATCTCGTTGCTCTCGGGGAGCCGTCACCATCGTAGTAGGCATCGCCACGAATCGCAAAAGCTGTGTTTTAATAACAAAAAGTGAATGCGAGAAGCGAACGCGAAATGAGATTGCGTGGTTCTTGAAGATGAGAGCACACACACACGTACATACACTGGCACGTAGGATTAGACAGGATCTACGCGGGCGGCTGACGGTCTGTTGGTGTTGTTTTTCCTGCTCGGGGCGGAAGAGATGGGAGAGAAAGCTGAGCGAGAGCCACGGCGAGCCTTTTAATGCGTCGTCAAATAGCGGATAGCCCAAGCGACGAGATTCTCTAAATCATACGGAGCAAAATAAGCGCGCCTCCGTGAGACACATCATCGGCGGCTTAAGAAAAAACAGTTCATTAATGGTAAGTAACAAAACCACCAAATGCCCTTCTCGAAACACACATATACACGCAGAACGGGTCGCCCGAAAGAAAGTGGAGCCCAAGACCCCCTTTACGCGTACGAACTTTCTCACCGTGGCGAGAGGTGAGAGAAATGAGAAACAATCAGCGACTAGTCTTTCGGGTGACCAGACTGGGTCCGACGGGTTTCTCCATTCCTTCAGTGTGTGTGAACGGCGAGTTCGTATGCGTTGGTATGCGCGAGTTTCGTTCCGTGTGTGTTCTCAAAATAGTGCTCCATATGCACACACGAGGGCGCCAGAGTATGATTTCCCAAAATCGATAGCGGTGAATGAAAGGATTACCCAGTCGCGTCACACATTCGTGGCTCGTCCTGCATTCCGTGGACTCACTACTCACGCCGAGACGTCTCACGGCTCCTAATCGCGACGATCGGAGGCAATCATCTCAGCCTCTTGGGATGCTTGGCGAAGGACACTACGATTCGCGGGCGAACATATTTCTAAACTTTTTTGAAGGCCACACCAGCTGCTGGCAGCTCCTTGTTGTTGTTGTTGTTGTGATGCCCAGTAAGAGGAAGCCATTCTCGGGGTTCTGCCTCCGCCGCCGTCTCACGACCACCGTATACAATAATGAAGTAAAGTGATACGCCGCCGATAGGATGGGACGCCGCAGCCGCCGCTGCTAGTCGTCGCGCTTGACTTCAGTCACCATCCAAGCAACCATCATCATCATCTCTCATGTTTTCGCCTCCTGTTCTCGACCACCACCATTGCTTGCTCCAATAAGTTTTCCTACCCAACCGCCGAGCAGCGGAGGCGAATGGTGCCGGCTAACGGACATAACTACGGCACCAGTGGATGTTGCAGACGGCGCAAAAAACAAAACTCACGTTCGAAAACATAAATGCGCGCGGCCACACACATAACGGGTGTTGGTGTTGCGAGCGAGAGATGTGCGCCACGCTCGCTACTTTAGCCCAATTTATGGTACGAAGCAAAGCACCGGTGTGCACCTTACACACTAATCAACACATTTGCGAATGTAAAAATTGAAAACAAAAAAATGGGGAAGAGCTTTCTGGGCCCCGACCACAGGTGCGTAAGGATTTGTCCCGGTTCACGGCCGGTTGTCCTTTTGCGCCTTTGCACCACCGTTTTGAGACCGTTAACCCGTTTTCACGAAACGTTTCACGTGTGTGTGTGTGTGTCGGGGGTTGGTCGATCTCGTTAGTCAGCTGGGCGGGTGTCACTCATGGGAAATGATAATAATGGGCTTCCTCCGTACGATCCCCTCCGCATTGTGCTCCCCGCGAACGGAACCGTTGTGATGATGATTTGATTGTCTCCGACCGCGCCCTACTTTCGCCGGTCGCCGTGGGTCGCCACTCGCCGGCATGCTCTTCAAATTCGTCCTTCAGCGCGGGACTCGACTCGGGACAACGCGATGCGCTGACAGCAGCGCGATGAGATGAGGTGCTGAATGGCGTGAATCGAGTGTCCCGTAAACACATTATCTACTGGTGTGTGCCGGCCAGCCAACGATGGTGGTAGCATTGGGCCTGTCACTTTTCTGTCAAAATAGAAAACCACCGCCTGCTCCACTCAACGCCGTTTCGATTTACATGCTCCATGTTGCGGGGAGCAGATCGCGCAATTAGATTAACGCAGCTCGTGGTTATCAGCTACAGTGTTCGAGTGTGCCTGCGGGTGTGCCTGTGTGCGCGAAGGGCATGGGGGGGTAATTTAGAACCCCCACTTTCCGAAAGCAATTCACCGCCCCGCCGTTCATCATCGTTGGCGGTTAAATTGAAAAGGAAGGATGTCGTGACATGCTATGATTAACGTGTGCACGAATGCGCTTTACGTCACTGCGCGAGGGTTCCCGAAATTATCTGTCCTTTTATATTCCCACCGGGCAAAATGTGTCGTGCAACCTCTGCATATCCCTCTTCATTGATCTCTGCACTAGAAATTGTGCAGAAGCGTTTCAGGCTGAAACGCTTCATCAACGCTTTAGTGGTGTGTGTGTCCCCCGACCCCTCTTCATCCAGTACCCTTCCCCTTCCACCCCGCCATAGCCCTCCCGTTTCGGATCTAAATATACTCGACAAATTGGGTTAAAATTTTAAAACCTTTATTTCTCACAAATCGTATAACACTATAAAACACCACTAAACCTATCACGTGCACATCACTATACTCCTCCAGCGTCCTACGGCATCATTTCATGCGCTTCCTTCTCGGGATGGGACGTTGCTCAGCTCACTTCGTGGTACCTGTAATTGGAAAAAAAGGACCCCTGAACACTTTAAACACAGCACAATTGTTTAAATACTGGCACAATACTTACTTATAAACATTTACGGCATCCTCCTGCAGCTGCAATAAGCAAAAGAAACAGATTATTATTAAAAATCTACGCAACTCTGCGCGCGCATAACGAGCGATCTTTGATCACTCTGATCGCCCAAATTACTTGCAATACTTACCAGATTCTTTCGGCGATACCTTCTGCAGACATTTGGCGAACTGTAAACATAAAAATAGCACTGAATTAAATTAAAAAAACAACACTTTTTAACGTACTTACTGCGGCTGGCCCTGAGGCGTCATCACATTGCTTGGGACTTGGGATCAAAACAAACCGAACTGACAGTTGAATGGCCAACGCACACACATACACCGCGTTGGGTATCATCGTTCAATGAGTCCCGAGACTAGCGTAGAGATGGTGCTAATAATGCCATTTATATACAAAGATTCAGAAGTACCAACCATCAGACAAGATATAATTAATTGTAAGATGTAATATAATTTGATGTAATTCGAAACATGACATAGTTATTTCATTTACTTCATAGTTTTTCATAGTTTTAATTTGAAACATTTCATAGTTAGTATCGGGACTTATTACACGAAGTGTTATGTCCACGGAGGCCGCGCATGCGCACAAACCACGCGTCGATTCGAAGAGCGAGAAAGGAAAAACATGTTCGAAGGAGCGAATGAAATGGCAACACCCGGTGTTGCGCTGGGCCTGTGACAGAGTGAGGTTGTGGGCTCGAGGGGGTAGGAACGGGGAAAAATATCGCGCGACGGACCAATTTTTGAAACGCTTTGCCCGCGGGGTTTGCCCATTATTGTCACTGCAACGCCAGCTGAAAGGGGAAAAACATCAAACGGCACTGTTTGTGGGGCGGTTTGTGTGTACGTACACAACACGCAGGCCGCCATGGCGCACGAAGGCGAAAGATACGCAGAAAATCTGCCTTTCTGTAGCATCATCGGCCCAATAAATCATCGTCGGAGCATCCAGCCAGCAGCTCTCGGAGTCGCGTTTGAATGGCCGTCGGGTGGCCGCCTATGTGTGGTCTGAGGGGCGCACCTTGACGTTTAACGACTCGATCTTTTCTGTGTCCACACAGTAACGACCCGCGGGGCGCAGGCGGGTTAACGGCTTTAACGGTTGTTGCCGTTGTTGGTTGGACGGTAAAGGATAATTGTTTACCGGACGGTCTATGGGCATTTCGAAGATAGTTTACTTCGGGGAGTTCGGGACAATAAAAAAAAAACGGTGCTGGCATTAGGATTCGAGACGTTGTTCGGGCTATATTTTATGACGGAGCGCAACGCAAATGCTGCTTCGGGCCAGAGAAAGTGTGGAAAGTATAATCAGTTCTATTTTGGATTTTTGTTTCACCGACAAGATGTGCAAAAGAAATGAAAATAATAAGTCAAAGAAAAGATAAAGATCAAAAAGAGACGAGAAAGACTCGTTCCTCCTCTGTCGCCGGGGCTGCTATGCGTACAGCATCATGCGCCAATATTGTCCGTCCACTTTTTTTTTTTCCTTTCCCCAGCTCCATCGGTTGACTAACCGTGCCCGGGTGCACTTTGGCGCGATGGGAACGATTTCGAAGAACTGCTCGAAGCGGCAGCAGCATTTGTGAAACATCTTTTAGCGATTGCGAACGATCGCCGCGGCGGCCGCCGCCGCAAGAGTCTTTCGCCGTTAGGTCGTCGGGCCAAGCAGCGTCTCGCGTCCAAAGAAAACATCGGCTGTGTCGGGGAGCGGGGACGCACAGACCTCATGATGATTAACATCCTTAGGCGCGCCTGGCAGCGCGTCTGGCGTTTGGCACTTTACTTGTCACTGCGTTTCACCCAAGACGCGCGACGCCGTCTGTGTTTGCCGTCCTTCTGGTCTTTGTTTTCTCCCATTGGTTGTCCGCTTTTTTTGTGCATCTCTTGGAGAAACGTCTCTGGGGTCACCAGCGGGTTCGGGGAAGAATCGATGACTCAGACATGATGCAGACTCCGGTGGCCATAATCTGGCCGGGCGAGTAATTAGAGCAACTGTTTGTTGCCAGATAGGTTCCATTACTCCGCAGTCCACCACACGGTACAAAGTTAGCCTCAAATTAGAAGCTTCGGTTACTGCAATTTCTATGAGGTTCTGTAATCAGTTCGATCTGGAGTGATTAAAAATGGCAAGTCTCACAGCCCGACCTTAATCTGTCATGCTTTTGCATCACGCGCACTTCCGATGGCCTATTCTTATCTCGGTGGTAATGATGGTTACGGATGAAATCCTTTTAGAAATAAACCTGCTATCACATAACCCCACACTACACTCTCTGGCCTGGCCTGGTCTGGTGCCTCGGGTGTCCCGTACCCTTCGCACATGAGGCCAAAGTGAGGCCAAGCCAAAGAATTGTGCAAGGCATCGATTGTTGGGAACGCTGTCGGGAAGGGTCACAAAAATAGATACCATTCAGATGGGGTGCAAAAATAGAATCATATGCACAAATGATGCAACTGTGAAAGAACCTTGCTGCGACGATCGCTGCTTCGTTTTATGACCGATCTCGTGCGGTTTCGAAGCGACAACATGAAACTCGAAAGTGAAACGTAGCGACCCCAGTGGCTCTGTTCTTAATTTTCTACTGAACCCCCCCGCACCGGTTGAGACCGCCCCTACTACTGCTGCTGCTGCTGCTGTGTGTGTGTGTCTCGCAAGGTCTGCGCAATGTGTGGTCAATCCCGCAAGACGCGCCTCTCACGCCAGAAGCCGCGAAGAAGGAACAGAACGACTGGTGATGGTGGTATTAATTACACCAACCAGAGTGAGAGATAAAGTGGGCGCGCACACACACACACGGACACCCGTGTGGGCCGCTAAGAAAATAAAAAAAAGCTACCCGTAATGATGGTGGTCCCCCCGCGATCGATCTCCTCCGTGGCGGCGCTAAGCGCTGATGCCGCTCACCGCAGCCGCAGCAGCTGACCGTGATCCGTGCACCATCACATCGTCCAGTGTCGGTGTGTGGGTTGTGATTTTTTTTTCGCTCCTTTCCGTCACTGCAATTCTTGCGAAAAAACAATAGACGGTGGTGGCCACAACACCACCGCCGACAGCTGCGATCGGAAGCCTCAAGCCTCGGAAGTGAAACGAAGAAATCGAGGCAACCAAACAGTTATTCACTTTATTGCATTTGGACGATCTAGCGGAAACTACTGCATTATTTTCTTTATTTTCCTATCCCCCAATTGCACAAACCTTTTGGTTTAGTTTAGACATTTTTTTCACTTTTATTGTTGACATTGTGTTTGTGTTCTACTTTACAGAACACTTTCTTTGTTTCTTCGTCAATTTTTCCCATTTTTCTGTTCGGTTTCCGTTTCTTTCTCTTTACGTTTCGTTCATGACTCTCCACGCTATCACTGTCCCTTTTTATTGCTTAACTTAGCGTTTTTTGTCTAATTTTCTACTTTTGGCTTTTTCCGCGTACGTTCGATTCACCGATTCAAAAACGCACGCACGCGCCGATGAGTGCTAATCCGGAGCCGTAGGTCGTAGAAACGGTACCCTAACGAGATCTTCTTTGTCCACCCGTAAGCTGCGTTGTCTCGCTGCGCTTGCTTTCCTCACGGCACACTATCTCCTGTTGGCCCGGTCTTTGATTTATAGTAAAATCGTGTAACGCACCAACAACGGGCGAAATGAAGTTGGCCGGCCTTTTTAGTTGTTGGGCTTCCTTCCTTGCGCCTTCATTTGCTCCACTATTCGAAGAAAGAAGACCACGCGCGCACGCCAACGTGCGCAACAGATGTGTTTGCGCAGCTTTCCCAAGCCCGAAAAAGGGCCAATTTTTGGGTGGAAAGATTGTGAAGGAAATGAGAAACGGTGCGCGTGCGGCCGCGCACAGTAAACCAATTTCGGTTAGATTTGAAATTAATATATTTAATCGAATCACCGGAGAGTGTCCAGCTCTCGCCGCCGCCGCCGCCCTCCGGTTCGAAAGTCGAAGGCGAAATCGCTGTGCCGCGCTGCCCACTCTCGGTGGCGGTGGTAATTTTCGTGGCTCCAAAAGCCGAAAGGCCGGCCGTTTAGCCAGCCAACAGTTTAGGATGTGGGTCAATTTGCTCGCGCACGGCCCCCTCGTTAGCCAGTCCGGCATTTTATTGTCTCCGGTGTGTGCGCGGCCGCGCGGGTCTTATTAGTTCGTGGCATGATTTTGGAATTAGCTCTTTTTTAATATGTAGGCCGCGCATATGTTTCCGATGAAGCAGGGTGGCGTATGGAGCATGTGAGTCATTTTCTAATTCGCCACCGCGATCCGCCGGAGAGACTTGCGGCGGAGTTTGGTGATCCATTAGCGGCATGCACGGCCGCACGCCGTTGCGCCGTTGCGCCGTTTCGAGTATCCGAATCCAGTAGTAAACTTCCGACTACTTTGTTGTGATGGTCTACTTTTCTCGGCATGTGAACTAAATAGGGGTCAGGTTAAATTCATCGCACACACCGTTGCTGTTGTCAAATGATCAACTTTACCGTTTCGAAACCGATCAAGGAGTTTGACATGGTGCGAAGGATAAAACATATCCAAGTTTTTATGCTTTGTGCCCCTGTTTTTGTTCGATGGCGCATTGACTTTCTTTTCAAGGTTTTTTTTCACATGAAGAGTCGAAACAAATGTTTTGTTCCTCAAAAAGGCACTTCGTTGTTGATTGAGAGGCATCAAACATCAAAAGGACTTCCACAAAAGCAACGTGCGAGTATGAGTTTGGTACAGTCCGTGTCGTTTGCCCCATCAAAAGCTGAATGCTTCTCAAAAGTCTATCCATCCATATTGCCGGATCGAAAGGAAACTCGGCACGCATCTGACACACCACACTTCTTCGAGGTCGTTCATCAGTGTGTCTGGCAGGTCCGGTAGTAACCCCCAGTTGTAACAGAAGCGCGTAAATTGTGTACTAAAAATATGTCCTCGGCTCAATCCGTGAGCGCGGGTACGCAAGCTGTTACTCCCGGCTCCTTCTGGGGGATCGGGGTGAAAAATTAAAACAGAACCTCCCGAGGACCGATCCCGCGTACCAAATTTCAACGGTGCCAAAACAACAGACCGCTCTAACACAACATAACACATGTGCGCGCGGGCCCGAACTTGACGCCAAATTCTTCGCGTTCCTCAGCGCGCGTCCAGCACCAGGACACGGTGCCGGCGGCGTCGGAAGTGAAGCGCGGTTTTGTGTCATCAGCAAGTCACGTTCCTGTCCGAATGTGAACAACCGCGGGACCACCACCGGGCAGATGTTAAATGAGCGATGGGTGGGCGAAAGGATTTTGTGGCCAAGTATTTCCGTTTAAGCCGACGCGTAGGCAAGGCCATGTTTAGCTTCCGCGGCGTTGCGTGTGGGGATCGAATTTCCGATGTCCGAAACGGTGGTGATGGTTCTTAGAACGGACGGGAAGAGACGTTACATTTTCGATCCTGAATTTGATGGGGAACGTATCCATACGCCAAAAAGACACGCCGGCCACCGGGGTTTTGACTCCCAATTTGGGCGGAAAGGCACTCGCTATGCTTTCCCCCTTCTTCACATTGGTGGCCAACCGCGGGGGCCATTTGTGAAATTGATCATTTGCTCCGATTTTCCGACACAGGTCGCTGGGTTTTATATCCGACAGAGGATCTATCGGCTTCGGAGCAGAACTGGCACCGTCGTATGAAACCCACCCAAAAGCGGGTTAATGATAGGATTGAGCTAATAGAATTAATATCTTATCGGGGCAATAAATGCTATATGGCACTTACCGGTCATCATCGTCGCCCCCTTTTTTTTGTGGTTTTGGTCGAGATAATGAAGTGGAGAAGAGTTGAAGTTTTCTCGCGATCGCATTTTTGGGTTGGAGAATCGTGTCCACTCGATCGTGTCGCACTTCCGCGAGGGTAGAGAACTAGATGTAAGATCAGCACGACCTCAGATAGGGCCTAATATCATCATCTTCGTCTCCGTCTTCTTTATTGATCCGCCTCTAATCCGGTGCTGTCCGCGTTGCTGCTGCTGCTGCTGCTGGAAATAAACTACGTCCAGCCAGCCACCAGCCAATTTTTTCGGTGTTTGCAAAATTAGGTTCCGCGTGGAAATGTAGGCCACACGGTCTGAGACAGAAGGCACCGAAAAGCACCGGGCTTCGACTGCTAGCGGGCGAGTGTTTATGGGGCTTTGCGCACCAGCTACGTCGGCTACGGAGATTCCGACCTGTGGAAGTAGAAACACGTTGTAGGGGGGGAGCCCTAAAACCTCTGTAGACCTCCCCGGGCGGTGCTGCAGGCCCGGCCCGGCCGTAGCCGTGTGGCGTCCGCGTGGCGTGTGAAATATCCGTTGGCGATCCGCGCGAGGTTTTTGGATTTGTTTTCGGGCCGGGCCCGCTAGGCCGCTTCTGGCGCCTCCGGCCATGCTGTGTTACGCCAGGCAGGCAGATCTGGCCAGCTGCCAGACGAACCGCGAGCCATTACGACGCAGGAGGTTTGAGGGGTGTTAATCTGTAGCAGGCAGCGCGGCAAACGGGATTAGGCAGCAGGCAGGCGAAGGGGGTTCCGTAGGTGAGCGCGGCTCTGTATCTCACACTTCGATCACCGTGGGCGAGAGAGCAATCCGTGAGTCACTTCCGTTTACCGTTCCCGCAACTATGAAGTCGCCGGCGGCCGGTCGGGAAAATAATTTCGATTCGTTCGAGGCAAGAGACGAACAATATCCTGTCATCTGTCGGCGTTGGGTACGGGGGGGAGCCGCGCACGGTCACGCTGGGTGTCGGGACATGAGTCAAACGCAGTTCGGCCGACAGTCTTGATGGGTGCTTCTCTAAGAAAATTTATTGAATCCCGAACACCTTGGCGCTCCACTGTAAATGTATACGTATTTCCCAATTAGAAAAACCGGCCACCACCACATATTTATGCATTTATCTCTTCCGAGCCCCAGCACTAATAATTTGCCTGCTTTTTTTCTCTTTGCAGTTCGCATTCTTACGGGATCGCACTTCCGCCGCTCCGGAACCGGTCCTTATCAGCGGCTCCAGCTTCAATTCCGCCCGGGCGCGCCATATAGAGAGAAGGAGTTGAGGTTGAGGTTGAGTGCCGAACCTCGCTCGACCAACACCACTAATTGCTGCGAATTGCAGCCTCTTGATCTGCTGAAGCTGAAGACACAGCGAAGAAGAAGCATAAGAAGCAGCGAGCCCGCGCGCTCGCGGTGGTTCATAATAACAGGCGGCCACTAACTAGTGGCACTAGTAATGGCCGATAAGCGGGGGGCCTCACATCTTGCGCCACGACTGGCTTCTTGAGTGAGAATAAACCGCTTATCAGTCGGCCGGCGGGACGTGCGACCATTCGACGGCGAGTGCCTTGATGAGTTGACGAGACGGGGCCCGGGTTGTTAGCGCAACTCAGACGCGCAAGATTTCTGACGCACCGGAGCACTTGGTGCCTAGCCGTCGTCGTGTGTCGAAGAAAACTAGAGGAAGATAAGACCCCACGACTGTGTAATCACCACCAATCCCGGGATCGTGCAGCTAGAGACCGCATAAACAGTGCAAAAGGGCGCCAGTGGGATGCAAACTAAAGGATTTTCTGCGAAAGTGAATTGTTTTGTGGTGTTTTCCATCGATTTTTACATCATGGCCTAATCCCGTTTGTTTTTCCTTTTTTCCATATTCCAGCAGAGTTAGTAACGGTGAATGTTTCGCAGTACTAGCGCGGCCAAGTGTGTGGGTGTGTGGCAGTGTATTATCAGTCAACCTACCGGAAAGGCCGCTGGAGAGAGTGTGCCTGCAGCAAAAAGTGCATTTCGGGCCAGCGCGCGGATGAAGTGAGCCAGAGCCGGGTGCGAGTGAGAAGTTTCGCAGTGAATCGTGAGCAACTGCGTGAGCGTGCTCGTGAGCAGAGTGAGCAGAGTGATAGCAATTAAAAGGCTTCGAATCAGAAAGGAAAGAGGAAATTGGTCAAATCGTAGTATGCTGCGATTGATGACGTGTCAGTGACACGGTGTGGCGGTGCATGTGTTATTAGTGTCAAGAAGTTATTGAAAACGAAAAAAAAACGAAAAGGAAACCAATCCACAGCGTCGCGGCGTCCCCAAAGGGGTTCAGCGGATGTGGTGAATGTGTGTGTGCGCGCGTTTCCTGTTTAAGCCGGCGGCCGCTGAATGGCAGGAGCGGTGGGAGCAGAATGAGCGGCGTCTACTGTAGTAACAGCAGTTGGACCGCCAGCCGCCGAACTCGCCGAAGGAGTAGGGGAAGGAACAGCAGCGAGAGGAGCACTAGCAGCAGCAGCAGTCGTCCACGCTTGCTACGACGCTGCTTGATGAGATTAGGCCGCCATCAGCGGCAGCATCGGTCCTTGTTGCTGTCAGCCGTCGCCATCAACGTCGCCGTCGGCCATGTCGCAGGACGCGCTGGGGGACTGTTCCCGCTACATTCTGCAGGTACGCGAGTGGACATCACTTAAAGACCCTTTTTGTGATATTATTAATTTTAGCACTATCAACCCGTCTTGTTGTCCTCCGAAGAGATCTTGCCTTTGACACTTTCCAATCCCAATACGCGCTCTGTTTAGAAACATCCGGCATATCCGGTGCAGCCCGAGGATGTCCGGAGCGAATTGATGCGCCTCCATTAGTCCTCCCGTGCGTCCGGCCGTCAATATACGGCGCGTGTGGCGCAATCGGGACAGAGAGAGGATAAACAATCGTCAATCGCACCTCTTAACTATCTCCATCCTGCTGCTCCTCGCGTGTGGAGAACAATTCCCGGCGGCCGTGTTACGCTGTTGTTTGTTGACGTTTCGCTTGGCACTTGGCGCCCGTTATTTGGTCCGTGCCCCACCCCACCCCGGCCATTCACATAAATATTTGTTTGGTTTTGTTTTTCCGATCTTTCGATCGTTCCGCGATTGTAGGGTTCTTCAGCGGCGGATCAGTTGCGCCACCACCATAAACAAGTACCAACCAGTTGCGGATGGGTTGCGGATGGGTTGCGGAGAGGTGGGGGGATGGTTGGCGCGCACTAAAGCATGCCGTCATTAATATTGTGTACCCCCCTTTTTCGTTCTCGGCGCGCCGCCTTCCTGGGTGGTGAAATTCCGTTCTCAAATGAGTTATAACCGGCGCTCCGTATCGGGCCCCAAAAAGATCGGCCATTTTTCTCGGGGAAGGTACAGGGATGGCAGACAGGGTGGAGAAGGAACAGGTGGCACATACCGATGGTGTGGCCACCAAAGGGGCCAACTACTATTTATAGAGTCGTATACTATCGTCTACACACCTTCTTCCAGCACACAGCCCTGTGCGATACTAACAATCTTTAATCTAGAGTTTGACCCACGATGGACATCCGAGTTGAAATACACACAGGGCGATGTCGTCACCGGAGGCTACGGGTTGTCCCAGAAATAGACAGAATGGGCCGTAGTATAATAATGAGTCAATGTGACCAAACGAACGTCCAAGACGCCGGCTGGCACCGTCGGTATCGATCGGTTGCGAATCAATTCCCTTTCTCTTGGTTTAATCCTTCCTTCACACTTATCATCCGTTGATCGACACGACATTCTGCCGGCTGTGAATGTGTTGCGAACTAGTGGCCGCAGCCGTGCTCAAGTTGCAGAACCTCCGGGTTCCACCGGCCGATCGTAAAATAGAGCACGGAAGGGTTCTTTGGCGGGGAGCTGATTCATCAAACGGAACACTCGGCCCTCGGTCAGCCTCGTCGCTCTCTGTGATGGTGATTTTTAATGCCTGACGTTGACGGGGGCCGACCGATGGGTGGGTGGCAGGGGCCACGGGCCCCACAAGAAGCCACCCGGTCGCATTGTAAAAGGTCAAGATCGTAAAAAAGATCCAACACACACAGACACAGGACCATCCACCATCATTTGGTGGTCCGTTTGCGTCTTTCGACGGTTGGCCTTGAATCGCGTGGCCCTCACCACCACCTCCCCTCGGGTCTGTTTGGCGTGCTCGGTGGATATGTACTACTTACACCGAACGCTAAACCGCAAACGACCGACCGACCGACCGAGTCCTCACGCATTCCCCACTACCGCCGCGTCTCAGGTGTTGGCACGGGGACACAGATAAGATAGCATGGCCCGGTGAGATAACCCGGCGCTCAGTGGCTCGGTAGTGTGACATTTCCTCGCCGAGCGATGGAAGAGTACTACGGGCATATCGCGTTGGATCCGCGTTGTGTGGTCCATTCGACTATTTACTAGCGGGCATAAGCAACGGCGGTAGGGTACTACGGCCAGCCGGGTCCAATCAAATAGGTCCAGTCTTCCACCACTCGAATGCTACCCAACCCGAGTGCTACTAGGCTGTTCAATAAGTTCGGAGTATGGTCTTCAGTATGGTCTCCCTGAACATCAATACACTTGATCCAACGAGACTCCAATTTATAAATTCCATCTCTGAAGTGAGAAACTAGAAGGGATTCAAAATACACTTCCGCAGCTGTTATGGCGTCATCGTTTGATGAAAAACGCTTTCCACTCATGATTTTTTTAAGGTCTGGAAACAGATGGAATTCGGTAGGGGCCAAATCTGGTGAATACGGTGGATGTTCCAACAATTCGAACTTTATTTCGTGGATTTTTGCCATTTTCAAAATGCTCTTGTGCCAAGGGTGCATTGCTCTGGTGAAAGAGGATGTGTTTCTTTTGCAGACCTGGTCTTTTTTGCAGACCCAAAATCCACTTTATTCGTTCGAAAACGCTCTAAATGTTGTCGAAAAAGTTACATTCGAATGCGTTTGGGTTCCATTTTTAGCGGATGCGGCACCAATTTTGCACACAGCTTTCTCAAAGCGCCTATACTTCAGTCAAAATATTGGTTACACTGCTTAATGAGATGTATAGGCTTTGTACTAAATCTCTTTCAGTAACTCGACGATTTTCCGATACGATTCGTGTATTTTTTCTACGACTTAAGGTGTTGCTACTATTTTTGGACGTCCTTGACGTGGGCCGTCTTCAAGGCTTGTACGACCACATTGAAAATCGGTAACCCATCTTTCTATTGTATTAATTGACGCGAAGAATCCTTATATACTTTCAACATTCGTTCATAAATTTCCATTGCTTTTAATCCTTCCAAAAAATCCACACCAAAGATTGAAATGAAACTTCCCGTACGTTCATATGACGAGTGTACCAATATAACAAAAAATTGGTTCGCCGTAGCGCCCTCTGTTTTCGCGCCTCCGAACTAATTGAACAGCCTAATATCATGCATTGTGCTCGCGCTCTCCTCGAGTGACGCCTCCACATAACCTGGAAGCCTTTCGTTTTGCGCTTTTCACGTCTCCGGCATCCAGCACCGTCTGTGGCGTCCTTTCTTGAGGCGCTAAAAATAGGACATCATTAGAACCCCGGTGCGGTGCCGGTGCCGGTGCACTCACTGCAAGCAACGGCGCGGGGCTGACGTCACGGCGGCGATAAGAAAGTTCTTTCTCCATTTCCTGCTCGCCGCCCGCTGTCAAGTTTCCGAACACCGGCACCGAACCACGGGGCGGTAACTCGTTGGTCGGATGGTCGCCTACAGCCGTCGCGGGAAGACGTCAAACCAGGAGCAGGAGCGGTTGCATCAAGGATACACCATGTCTCTGAGAGGTCACGTCCCACGCCGGATCCGTCATCGTCACGCTCAATCTGACGACATTTGACAGCGGGCGGCGGCCTCGTGCTGTGCTCGGCCCACGACGGCGGCCGTTCTATTCTGCACCGGACCACCCGGCACCGGAAACGGGAACCGTCGAGAGTCGCTTCCTCGGAGAACTGCCAAAGCGGGTTTGACTCCTTCGCTGGTGCCCTGTCCTTCGAAGACATTCGGTTTCCGTTGGGAACTGTTTGCCAAACAGACATAAAATCCAAATCTTATCGTACGGCGGGGCCGGGTCTCGCGTTTACTCTCTGCGTATCAGCACAGCGCATGGCCCGATAGGATGCGGAACGGTACACTGGAAGGGCCAATGCGCTCTTTTTGCTTTTTGTAGACGATGTGTTTCGATGTGTTCCGGTCGCTGTGTCCAGAACATCATCGCGGGGAACATGGGTTTATTTTAATATTGGCTGAAAATAGTAGCGCGCAACCTTCACGCTTCGATTGACCGCAGCCAGTACGGACGAGTGATTTTGCTAACTTCCTTCCTAGGCCGCTTCCTGTTTGACGCATTATTCGAGCACTCGAGTACTACTCCAGGGGCCTCCCCTCCCGGAGCTCCTTATACGCAAGCCACCTTCAGAATCGTTCCCGATCTCGGGATGTGATTCAGCCCGAGCTCGCCATTCTATTGAGTGGCACGGTCGATCCGGTTGTGCTGAGGAGCGATTAACCGTGTATCCCCCCCATATTACTCAACACCGATTAAAGTGGTCCAATGACGACGCACACGAGAGATCAGTCCCTCAGAACAACTCCAGAAGCGAGACCTCTCTAACCTTCGATCTGATCCGATCCGCGTAAGGGACCGGACGGGGGCGGGCTTGGCTTTCTGCAGGTGTACAGGAGAAACTCCTTATCAGGGTGCCACGAGGGTGGTGATGGTGTTGCAAAAATTCATATCGCTCCCGGGCCCCCGATAAGCCACCGGTGGTGGTGACGAACCAGTCGCAAGTTTCCAATACACTATCGGCCCGGACCCAAAGTGTGCGATTGATTGATAAGAGACGTGAACGGTTGGTTCCCTCGAGGGCGCAACTCCTTCCAGTGCACGGGCAAACCTCGCGATCGTAGGATGGGTGGTAAGTTCCGGAACGGATCCGGAATACCGTCGGGTTCCGGTGCCGCTACCTTATCTATCGGTCGCTATCGGCTGTTGTTCGCCTAGCGTTCGTTCAGTGAAGGTCGCGTAAATGCGCTGTGGCTGAGTCATCAGGGCCCAGCACACAGGTGTTTGTCGTGTCGTGTGCGCGCGCGCGCGCGCCCTTGCCCTTTTAGCAACTCCGTGATCTCCGTGGTCAAATTATTATTGTTCTGAGTGAGCCCTCCAGTGGAATCGTGCCGCCAAAGTGGCAGGGCTCAGCTCCCCTCAGTGACACTTACACAGCTAATCGCCCTGTGTTCTATACTCCGAGCCCAGCCCAGTAACTCGTTCGTCAGGAACGTGTCATCGACTCGGCTCTGGCAGCAGGCCACTACTACTACTAGTCAGGAGTGGTTTGCGGCCCTTTGGCATCTAGTAGTAGTTGGCACCAGAGTGACTGAAAGTCTCTGGTGTGCCTGTTCGTGATCGTATCGTGATCTCGTCATTCGCGGAAACCAATCTTTGCGCCAAGTGCCGAGTTCGTGCGCCGCGCGAAGTGTCTGACCATCGATCGATCGCGTGGACGCGGAATCATTTTGTGTTTACCTCGAGGAGTGCACTCTGCGCGTCTCGCGGTTGTTTTGCGCGCCTGATTTCGGTAGCGCGCAGTCCAGAGAAAGAGCGAGCGAGATCTTCGAGAAGTTGGCGCGGTTCGGCTCGGCGATTACACGAGGATCCGGAGGATATTCTCCATTTGGTTGCTCTTGTTGTGGACTCTTGGACCCGTGAGCGTGTGAGAGCAACCGATCCGATCCGATCGAAGTGGGTCCAGCGGACGGATCTGCTGGAATCTCCTTCGGGAGAGCAGCGCAGTCACGGTCGAACGGCGCTCGTCGGATGTTGTGTGAACTCTTCACACTCACCGCGTTCCAGTGTAGGTTTTCCAGTTGCGTGTGTGTGTGTGTGTGTGTGTGTGAGAGTGTGGGTTATCAGCCCTTCCGATAACCCGATACATCCCGATAGGCGGTGCCTGTTGACCCACTGCACTCCGGTGACTCTGCTGAAGTAGCCCTTCGAACGTGAAGGGCTCTCTCGGTGGCGGGGTACCGGAAAGTGCCTGTTGGGGTGCCTGCCGAAAGAAAATGGTGGCCGAATTAAAAAGATCTGATTGAAGGAAATCGCCAATTACACCTTCGAAGTTCTCACCACGGCCACGGAGCGGCGGCAGCATTAGGTTCTCGAGCCGAGGGGCCCTTTTCGAGCTCTCCATGCAGGAAACTCTTCAACTCCCCGTTTACGTGTGTTGCTTTTTTGCAGTTTCGAATTTCCGGTAGAGTGCGCAACGCGTGTGAGTGTCCCAACAGTGATTTGTGCGCTAATTTCCCGGCCTGGGGCCGGAAATTATCAACCAAACAACGACGCAACGTGTGAGCGTTTGTGAGTGAAAAAATAAAGGAAGCCGATTAAGGGCTTCATACAGTAACGACACGGAATACTGGAATAGGGTGGGCCAGAATCGGCGGGGGCAGTTTCTGTAGCGTTGTTTAGACACACTGGAACGGTCGGCGCAATGCAGTTCGTGGACCACCATCCCGATCCGACGCCGCTTCGGCAACAACGAGCCGCCGCCGCCACGGTGAAGCGGCGAGAGAAAAGCGAAGAAAAGCCGCGTGAAAAGCGGATTAAATCCGGGTCCGATCACGACACGGCAGCAGCAGCGGCACAGCAGAATCTTTCGAGGCGAAGGGACCTTGCGCTGGGCGTCGCCAGCGAGGACGATCCTCGGGAGCCGCCCTCACAAACTGCTGCCGAAAGGAGCGAGCGGAGGCGCAACGCGCGACTTTCGAAACTCTACTACGATGACTTCGTTACGCTGGACACGACGGTCATGCTGAAGGTGAGGAAGAGTGTTGGAACGACCGCCGCCGAAGCGTAAGAGCGTGCAATTGGTTCGTCGAACAACTTCCGCGGCTGCTGAGGAGCATGTGTTTGGCATTATTAAAATTCTATTTTTAGTGCTGTCAGTACACGAGATCATATACACCGGCGGTGCGGGACGCATCCCCCGAGCGCAGTCCTACTTTTCCGCAACAATCGGTTGTTGTGTGATCGTCTCTCTCGTGCGCGCCTTTTAAGGCCAACAGCCAGGCACACTAATTAGGGGGGGCCGCCGCCAATAGATATGCGCAACGCGCACTTCTTCACCATGCAATGGGCCCTGCAGGGAGTAATCTATGAATCATATCGCGGCGCCCTACGTAGGGCTCTTCGCCGGCGCGTTCCGATGATTATCAGACGGACGGACGGGGACGGGTCGAATCGAGTCCGGATCGAGTTAGATACGTTTCGACGACCGCGGTTCGGGTCGCCCTTCCTGTGCGCGCGCTCGCTGATTAATCATTTCCGTTCCATTGCCTTGCTCTAGGGCTCGCCGACGGACGGATAGTGCAATTGTAGAATGGAAAAATTGCAAACGACTAAATCGCCCAGTCGGAGTCGGGCAGGCACTTGTTGCCGGAGGAGATCGTACGAATTCATGTGCGTAACACATCGGCTGCAACTTCCCTTTGCTGCCGAAGGTGTAATGCCGAACGGTGCCGGTGGTGGTTGGCTTCAAATGTGGGTCGTAAATTAAAAAAAACGTGTGAGTCAATCGTCTTGTCTTGCAATAGTCAGCACGCGTAACATTGTGCTAGAGTCGGCTCGGGAGGGTAATGGTCAGGATCTACAAACGGTTCTCCGATGCCCAGCTCAGGGATTGAGCAACCGCAGAAAACCGAGGCCAAGATTAAATTCATGGTGGCACCGTCAACGGTGGCTTTGGAAGCCAAGTAGGTCATTCTACAGACTGAAGAAACTATTTCGTTCCCTTCACTGTCCGAAACTGATGGACTCGCGTCCGAGAGGAAGATACTTAGATTGATTTGGATTTGTGCAGGTCTGGTGCTTTGCTCAGTTGCCGCACCTTCGCTGGATCGCTGTTTCGCTGCCTCTCTTATTCGCGTTGATCCGTGGATGATCCGTCTCTGTAGTATTCTTTTGCCTTAGAATACTTGAGTGAATTTGGTTGATTTCCTACCGGGAAATTACAAAATTGTAGGTGTTTCATCCCACCGCTGTCACCAGTTTGAAGGATCAGCCGAATAGTTCCACGGCGACCATTGATTGAAATTTTGTCCACAGTTCTGTCTCCGAGCCACGAAAAATTACTGGAGCTATTGCGAAGCCTTGATGTATGTGCAAACTGTCCAGAGTTCGTTTCACCAATCGACGACCCAAACTCTGTCTTACTTTTTTTATATGAAAACTTACACTAAGGTTCGCCCCTGCCTTCTAGGCTGCCTCGCTTACCAACTGCAATTCTGACAGGGTCTATTGAGAAACCACTGCAACAACGAGCTATACACAATGTACGAAGATGTTACTGTCGTGCATCGCATACATGAGAATGTCATGAGAATGGTGGACGATGAACCAGACCATGCAAAGTTTTCTTAGGCCATCCAGAAGGGCGGCCAAGTTAAGCAGTCAAAACACTTATCGGGAAATGTGTTTTTTTATACAAAACCTTCTAACGCTATGGGGCGTATTTCAGCCACACTTACAGCGCGACTACGTTTAGGAAACTTAAGTCCTTCATTGGAAAAGTAATGGATTCTGTTTTTTATTTATCAACTTTTCACGCAGAATTGAACGCAGTTCAACACACAAAAAATGTAAACAAACAACTAACCCACTACCCCACAACGGTGCCAGACCGTGCCAATGTTCACACCGATTCGCTTCGCGTTAGTCTGTGCCTTTCACGGTGCCACGGTTCTGTTAGTCCCTCGGCACATCCTGCGGGTTGTGAGTGGCAAGCAATTTTCTCAATAAAAAAAATTTGTTTTTTGTTAAACGCAACAAAAAAAACGTTTATAGCAAAAGGTAATTGATTATGCAAATATACGGTGGGCCGCGCCAATCTAGTTCCTCCAGGGGCCCGCAGTACTTGGCCCGATCTCGGAATTGATCATCGCCGCAAGGCACAAGTGACCAGCGCAAAGCAGCGCAGGGTTTAATCCCACTTTCTTTCCTTCTTTCCACTCTGTATGCCCCCTGCCTGGAACATGCATCCCCCCGCGTCTGAAGCGGTGTGTTCAATTACGAGAGCGTAAGAAAACAAGAACACGACAAGCGCCCAGACCCGGAGGCCCAGAGTTCCACCACCAGCAGCAGCAGCAGCAGCCTCAGCGGCCCTTCGAGGCAGAGGAAATGTAGCTTTTGCCCCACATCGCGTTGCGCGAACTGACCGCGTTGGGCGTTTCATGACGAAAGTAGAGCCGTGTTGCGTTCGATAGTTGCGCGCGCCAATAATGATTGATTGCACGGAACGGTGCAGGTGCCGGCCGGGCAGGGAACAGCGGACTGGGGCTATAATCACTTCTCTGTTCGCGAGGTCCGTTTGTTGAGCGGACGGACGCACCGAACTGTTGCGCACTGCTGCACCAAAGATCAACTCATGTTTTCTTGGCTACCATTGCACCACGGAGTGACCGGTTATCGGGTTTAAGTTTTCCTCCGAAAATTTATTAGCTACTACCCATCATCAGCAGCAGCGCGTATCGGGCGCCGTCGGAAACATGCGGAAAACATACTCCGAACGTTGAGTGCGTGAAATATGCTTCGGCGGTTGGGACTAAAGTGACCCCCCCCCCCCTGCCTATGGGTGTGTCAACCTGTCGCGATCATGTTTGCCGAAGGCGGCACCTGCTCGCCATCTTCACTCAATCATCAACCCACCGCCGGGGTTGGCACTAAAATTCAGACCCAGAAAAAAGAAACAGGAATCTCGTAAGGGAACATTCAGAAACCGCGAAAAAGAACGCGAAAAAAGCAGCGCCGTCTCAGGTTCCGTGTGCGCGCAGCGAGATATGGCCGGTCGGCCGTCCGGCCCGAGGGGGAGACAGACAGTGTAAACCGGACGTGGAAGTACCGGGCGACCGGGTGCGAGTGGACCCGCGTGTGCATGGTGATGAGGCTGGGAATAAAAATAAAATTAGCCGGCGGAGAACGGACCGGTCAGAGCGAGAGCGGTCCCAACCTCCTGCCGCCGGAATATGGCGCGAGGGAAATATTTAAATTAATCGAGCGACACAAAACCCCTAATAATCGGCGGACAATTAAATCTAATCGTCGGCCGGCCGACGGATTAATAAATAGAGGGGTCGCACTCGCCAAGAAACGGGCCGTATTTAGAGGTGTTTCTGAAAGCACAGAACCCGTCCGCGCGGGTGCATGAGTGTCCCGGATCAGGTTTTGCAGCTAACCTCCTGGTTTGGCGTCTTTTTTCTTGGGGAATCGATCGTAAGATCCCCACTCACTCTCGGAAGGTGTTGTTGCCCGCCAGGCAAGTAGCTAAGTAATTCCGACTTTAAAATTAAGATTTGGTCAACGGTGTGACACGTGTACCCTGGTCACCACTCTAGGAGCTGGCCACCGCAAAGTACAATCTTCGTTTCCGTGTTACGATCACTTTTGGATCGGACATCGGAACGAACCTTCGTCATCGATCATTAAATATTTTAAAGTTAGATAATTCGCAGTATTTATACATTTCGGCTTTTGATCCCAATTCAGTCTAATGTCGGGGCGCCATCCATTGATATGGGTTCCACTGTGGCGTTTGCCATTTTGCGCGTTAAAATATCAGTTAGACTTCTTTATTGTAATAATTTGAAAAACCCTCTGCACCCCCTTGGGTCTGTTTCCCTTTTGCGGATGATAATAGTTTGTGTGGTTGGCTCATCTGAAAAATTCGTTAAGCCCCGTTCCGTTAAGCACACAAATTGGTTTTAGGCGCGCCCGCTGCCGCCGTTGCCGCTGCGAAGGTCGGCGAGGAATTCCTGCACGAAACGCGAGACGCCGACGTGTTCTGTGTCGTTAAGAAAGCTGCCAACAGAAATTCCCACCCGCGAGCAGCCGGCCAGGCCGATCACCGATCACACCACCGAGAACAGCCGAGGATGCGAGGGCCCACCAAGAACCGCACCTGGTGGATGGTGTGGTGTGTGGTTAGCAGCAAGATCATCATCGGATGGGTAGCCCGCGTGGCCCTCTGCTCTTCTGCGATGGGCGTCGTCGTCCCGGTGCTTTTAAAGCACTACATCAAATAAATATGTTGTATATGTTCGCATATATTTGCATGTTTTTTCAGTAATGTGTTTGTTTGTCTGCCGCCAGCGACGCCGCCGTTCGGTGCTGTTGCTGCCGCTGCTGGAAAGAATCCGCTCGCGCTCCTATCCGCGTGCTGATCATATTTTTGCGCCGCTAGAGTACAGCTGTGGGGTTGCGTTCTGCGTGGAAGCTTCATCAGGAAGCCTGGGGTCTAACGCGGGTCCGGGTTTGCATATTCTGCCAACCGGCCACCATATGCTTGTGGAGAGTACTCGTATTTCTGTTCAAGAAACCACGTTTTAATGGGCAGCATCGGTCTTGGCAATCTTGGTCTAGGAGAAAGCGCCCAACGAGATTGGATTGCTAAACATGATCGCCTTTTGTGGCTAATGAAAAGTGAACGCGATCTTCATCAGCAGCGTGTTTGGCTAAGTAGAAGGCAGCACCGATCGTGAGACGTTCTGCCGAGACAAGCCTCCTCTACTGGCGCAAGTGCGCTCGCCTTCAGCGACGATGCGATCGCACGATCATCATCGTTCTTGGGCATGCGAAGAAGCCGCGTGAGAGGTGCCGAGCCCCGATGAGTCAGTGTGTGAGAGCGAGCGGCCGACCTTGTGCTCGGAGTGAGAATTCACCGCCCGAACCGTCGTGTCGTGTGTCTCAAGCGGGTCTCGCAGACGCCACAACGCACGTCGTCGTTAATCCGGTTCCACTTCGCTGCGTTTGGCGCGTCTGGAAGTTTGTCGGCTTCATTTTCCGCGGGTGTTCTTCTACCCGGACCCGGAGTCAGCGGACTCGAGGTTCTGTCTCAACTTTTGTTGGCCGGTGGGCCGATCGGCGATCCCCGCGAGGTTCTGTTGGGTTTCGATTTCTCGAGATTCGCTCGCGGGTCCGCCCAAGCCCGGATTTAATTAGTAAACTCTGTGGGATCTCGCGGTCTCTCAAGGTCAGGATTGGCAAACGGTTTTTTTTTTTTTTTTTTTTGGCTTGGTCTGTATTCGGTAACCGCAGGATGTCTGGTTTATGTTCGGACGACTTTCAATCGCGATCGCGCGGATCGGCGCGCATAATCCCAAGTCCCCCATCGGGCGCCCGAGCGCGCTGCACTAAATTTTTTTAAGGGTTGGGCTACTTTTTTTTACTGTCTCCAGACAGCACAAGAGCTCTCTGGTTCGCTTCCGAAGGTTCGGTTCGGAGATCGGGTCAAGGATGTTTGCCGAATTCAGGCAAAAAAAGTGGAGCACCCACCGAGAGAGAGCGAGCGGTTTTGTGTTCCTTCCGCGAAGCGCACAACCGCAGCTCGGCATTCCTTCAATCGGCCGCGCGCTGGTTTATTACTCTATGTTTCAAATAAATTTGTTCCACGGCCCTTTGGCTAGGCGACATCATCTCCCGGGGGCCTCCCGATGTCGCGGCATGACTCATTGAGCACCATCAGCCGGCGAAACTGATGTGTGTGTGTGTGTATAATTACTCTCGGTTCATGTTCCGATGGGTTACTATTTTGCGTGACATCATGCCGCCAGCCGCTTATGACGACTTGGGAGTAAGATCACAACGCAAACACCACCACACGCTGCCGCAAGATGCGGTCGCCGTACAATTCGAGTTGATTGCAATGCGCGCCGCCCGTTCTGTAGTATCTGTCACTTCCATCTGGACGAGAGGGTGCACGACGTATGCTGTGCTCTGCTCTGTGTCGGGTCTGCGAGCCGTTTAAGAGCCAATTTGCTTGCGCACTGGGTTTTTAGCGAGCGATCAAAGAAGAGCATTTGGAAATGGAAATTTAAACAATTTATTGCACAAACTTAAGACACTTGTATGAACGTCGATTCGATGCCACGAGAACTTAGGCTAGGTAAATGGTAACACAGAACTAACAAACAGCAAAGTGATCAAACGACAGTTGGCAGACAAAAGAATAAACCAACAATCGAAACAAACACCGAAAACTCAACAAACGACAAACAACAAACAGAAGCATACAGCAAACGGTTCAGCATAGAACAAGGCCAAGATTGATCGAAATGCATTTAACAACAGTATTAGAAACAAAAACGGGAAAACTAAAAAAACTGGTCAACTTCTAAAGAGAGAGAAAGAAAAGCCTCCACAAAAGACTGCCAAGACACAGGCCAAGACTTCTGGGGCAACACTTTCGTTTTTCGCTTCCGGTCCGGTGCCAAACGTGCGCCGGGCGACATGTGCGTATCGCGCGAATTGCACGCGTAACGCGCGCGTTTTATCGCTTCCTTTCCGTGTCGCTCTCTTCCGTGCTTCTTATAACCGTCCGCCCCGTGGCCCGTGGTGGTGCAATCACACGGCCGCGGCTGCACGCGGAGACGTGCCACACTCCTCGACACGACACGGTGTTGCATCGGCCGAGAAAGCGGTCCCCCGATCCAGGGTCCGACTCTCTCGTGGAACCCTCTGCGACTCGTCGTCGTCGTATGATGATAATTAATACACACCGCGACAGTGTTTAGGAAATGATTACATTAGCCCAAGCCCCTAGGCCACCACGGCTCTCGCTGTGTGTTTTTTAAGGTCCCCAGGCCGGGCGACACACCCGATCGTGTGCGTTACGTAGGAAGTCGCGTTTTATTGATTAGCGTAAACCACCAGATACACGGCTGGCGTGCCTTAAGTTGGATGGTGTGTAAAGTTTGACTCATTGTGGGTTTGTTTCACTTGTTTTTCGATTCGTTTTATTTTATCTTATTATTTTCAAACTTTTCGCTTTCTTTGCTCATCATCTTCCTCACTTTCTATTTGTTTTACTGTTTGACTTGGGTTGATATAGTTGTTTTACGATAACTTTTTATATAAATTGACACTGACCATTAGTTCGGGTGGAGGCTGTGAAAAGAAGTGCATTTTCTTGGTGCCACTATTATGTTCGAGCAAACGTAGCGTACCCTCCGTTTGACCCAACCGAGCGTCTTGTTTCCGTTTTTCTCTCTCCCGCGTTCCCGCCTCTGACCGGCACATCCGGTGGTTAGTTTTTCAACCCTCCCGCAGTGTGTCGGGATGGACACTGCATTATATCATGTGCAGCTTTCCAGCCAGCCAGCCATCGGTACATTGACACCTCTTTCACTTGATGTGTTTTCTGCGTTGTTTTTCTTCTACTCTTTCTTTGATTCGGTTCCGCATCCAACCCACTCTAACCGGGCCCGTTCTGCAACGGTTTTTCTCTTCTCTTTCGCTGGTCCCACCCGGGGAAAAACAGGTCTACGTCGGTGCACTGTCGCTGCACTATGAGGCGCTCAGCGTGGAGGCCTCGAAGCAGACCACGGCGGAGGAGATCGTTTCCTGCATCGTCGAGCGGCTGGGGCTAACGGTAAGACGGATTGCTTCCTTTTGTTTTTAATTTAGCATTTTTCTTTCCGGTCGGCGTCGGTCCCCCGGGTGGGCTGAAAAGAAAAGTTGCGCGCCCACTGACGTAATTGCTGCGCCGGAAAAGTGACGCCGCTGCCGCCGCCGCTGCTGCTGCGTCTGCACTCGGTGCTCCAAATGTAACGCCTGACTCGTAGCAAAAGATAACCAGAATTTAGCGTAAATTGGCACAACGATAGAAAAAATAATAAGGAAGAAAGTTAGAGAAGTCCTTCAAACCGAAACCGAAGACAGGCGGCATCGGGAAAAGGCAACCACCAAGAGGGGGCACTGAATAGAATCGATCCCCATCACCGAATGAATCGGTCGGAAAATTTCTCTTCCGGCCACCGAATAACAAGTAAACTTTCATCAATTAGCAGCAACAGCAGCCAGCGGCCAGCAAAATTCGCCTATTTACGACTCACGGGGGCCACCGACCGATCGGCCACCGTTTGGCTTCGAGTCGGAAAAACTTATGAAATATAAAATCACCATCTTTTTCTCTCTGTCTCTCCCTCTCTCTCGGTCCCCATCGCACAGGGCAACAACTATGAGCTGGCGGAGGTGGCGGGCGAGTGCAAGGAGCGGAGGCTTTCCGCGCACGAAAAACCCGTCTCCGTGATGCTGCTGTGGCCGATGCACTCGGAGAAAGATTTTCATAGGTAAGTAGCGGCAGCCGGCAGAGAAGACCGGTCCCGGGCGACGGATGCACATCCGATGCAATTTATTAGCTCGCGCTGATGAAACAAATGATGATGATGATTTCCATTGATACGCGCGCGATTGGTGAGAGGCCCCAGGGGACGGCAGGGTGGGTCAGTCAGGTGGGGAAGTGAATTTCACTTTTACTTTTCCCTGGCGCGGTGCGGCGCGTCCGTTAAACCTGTTCCGGTCATCGTTTTGACGCGTCTCGGCGGCGATCGATGTTGCCCCCGATGCACCGCCACCGGCACTTGGCGGCCACCCTTGGCGGCCACCAACGGGGGGTGGGAGTGTGTGAAAAGCGTTTGGTGAAGCAATCGAAGCCACCCGGCTGGTTGATTGGCGGGAAATTGATTTTGTTAAATTATTATCCGTCGGCCAGATGATGGAGCGCCGCCATCGGGAAAGTTGTGAAAATTTTACGCGGCCGAGCCGCCATGCTTTCGGCGTACGGTTGAGCGCAGGGAGACGCAGGTGTGGTGCTTTGTTCTGATTTGATGGGGCCCCTAATTGTTTTTCCTGGTTTTAGAATGGTTCGGCACACTCCACTACCGTTACACAGAGGTTGAATAGTCTAACGAGAGCGGAATCTACACTCAATGAAGTCAGAGTAAAGTATATAATTCCCCACCAGCTATTGGGCTGCATAAAGGATTTTAAACTACGCCGTGCGCACAAAAAAATATAGCACACGCTGCGCTTGAATGGAACCTACTCCGTGTTTTGGGTTTGGAATGTATTTTTGTACCAAACTAGTAACTAAACAAATAAACAAATGACTAGGAAATAATGTTGTCGAATGGCCATATGCACACACATTTAGCAAGATCGATAATGATTGGCCCTTCTAATCAAACCTCTTGTTGCCAAACAAATCAATCTGCCGATCAGAAAGGAATCACGATCCAGTTGAATAATTGTTCTTTAAAATGAATTTCTAATTCCGAAACCTTTGTACTGTACATTCCTGCCACTATCATCACCCTAACTGACCACCCGTAACAAAAGGCGTCTCATCGGGAACGGTCACACTCTGTGTGGCAAAGCCGTCGGCGATCCCAAAACCCGCCATATCTCAGGCGCCCTTTCGACACGGCACGGCGTAAATGGTCAGTTCTTAAGTCACCGCCACTCGGCCCGGGCGGTTGATGGGTATGATTTACCGAGCCGCGCGATCCGTGCAACTCTTAACTCCTTCTCTTAACACGTAGTTCCCTTCCCGTCCCATTATTCGCGCACCGCTCCCCCCGTGCACCACTTGACGAAAGCGAGCGGCTCAAGATGAAAGGGGTTCTTAAAATATCTTCTTCTCCCCATCTGGGAGTAGGTGAAACGGACGCGGACGGGGCGCGGAGTGCGGAAACGACGGCTTGACGCACTTTCGACAAATCGATTGCGGCGCCCCTGGCCCGCCCGCCGCGCGTCTGTCAGAAGCCGGGGAATGCCACAACAGTGGAATGTATTTTTATCCAGCGCGTTTGTGCGCCAAAAATATATCCCGTTTGTGGTTCGTTTACCGTGGCCACCGGTGCTGGCCACAGCGCAGCAGCAGCATGATGCGATCTATTCTGATCGGTCTTCGCCGCCAGCGCACACGGCGCTAATTTGTTTACTACCGCGCGGAACCCTTCAACGCCGCTGATCGATCGATTGGCCGATCGATCGGAGGGGGTTCCAATTAGTGGCCGGCTCGAGGAACTGGATTAAAATGGCGTCCATCCGATAGCGTCCCATTTAGTGTCCGATCAGTCATCTTCTTCCTGGAACGAGCCAATTAGGGGATGGTTTCAAAATTCCTCACTCACGGCCAAAAGTGTTTATGTTACGTGAAATATGACGGATGATTACGTCATCAGGTGGATAATTCGTTTGGCACGCCAAATGTGTATCGCGCGCGCACTAATAGTAATTAGCGCGCGTATCCCTCTGCCCAACGCCAAGGGCCAAGTCTCCTCCATCACGCGGTACTTAGGCACACCTCGGTCGGCCGGATGGACGGACGGATGATGTCTCAACTCTCCCCAAACCCCGACAGCTGTTGCCAGAGTCCACAAGAACCGTTCTTCTTCGTTCCGGGAAAAGTCACCCACCCCGCGTGGGCCACGGAATTCTGTGTCTCTCGGATTTGGATCCTAAATATAGGATGCTGCTCTGGTAGCTGGCCACCACACCACTCCGCTGAAACTATTCGGTTAGTAGTTCCCATGCCCCACCCAAAAGGGACCCTTCCGCGTGGTGTGTCATATTTTGACAGATCCGAGAAAACCGGGGCGGTGGCCCGAGATGGGGATTAATTCGACCACACAGCAGAGCGTCGGAGATGGGATGTTGTAATGCGCGGAAAATGGTGGGTTTTCCGGAATCCGGGGTTCGGAAAGGGGGACAGAAATTAATCAACCGAAAACGAGACCGAAACCCCGTATTACAACATACCCCAAACAAGACAGCTACGCGGCACCGCGATCTCGAGATATTGTGACATACTTTTCACAGCACCCTGCTAGGGATTAGGGCTGCTGCAGCGATTACTGAACGACAAACAAGATAAAAGATCCCATCTTCTTGCGTCCCGGTCGCTCGCGGTGACTTATGGCTTAGAGAGGTCCACCACCAATGTGGTCCGTGTCGCCACTTGTCTGCCGACACGCCACGGTAATTTCGGGCCAAATCTGCATTTCTTCATCTGCCGCCGCCGGGTGGGCAGATTTCGATCGTGATCGAGAAACCGACCGATCGCGCGGCATCACTAATAAATCATCTTTTAAACACGGCGGCGGAACAATTGCATCAGCCGGTCTCACGTGGACAGGTCCGGAAATGATTACGCCACGACGACGCCGCCCGCAATTTACGGCTTTTCCGAATTCAATTCTGGGGCCCCACGATACGATCATTTAAACGGTGGTCCTTTTGTGGCCCGCGAAAATCGGCGCGTTCTGCTGAGATCCGATCGGTGCTGGCGGTTGGTGGCAAAATTTATAACCCGCGCCGATGGGCCCCCCGATCTCGGTCGGTAAACAATTGGGAAAATGAGGAAAACCCGAAGCGTGCGATGAGGTGTGACGAAAATGTGACGATCGAATCTGCCCGTCGGCGGCGGCGGCGAATGGCGTCGTTTCGTGCTAATGTACGTGCTGGCCCGCCATGTGACCTGCCGACGCTCGGCGGTGACAACAGACCCCGGCCGAGAATCCGCAACATGTGTGCCGTGCTCATTATTTGTTTGTTGTTGGCTGGCTGATTGACCGACCGACCGACCGGTGGGCCGTCCATCCCATTCCGCTCTCTGTCAGTCATACTTTCTTCGCGCCTAATGACTTGCGCCGGAAAGTGTGTTTTGTGGCCGCGCACCGGGAGCGGGGACATGTTTTGACGTTGCGATGACATTTATCATTTGAAAATGCGAACGCAGGCCGCGGGATGAATGCACTCACCGCCAACGGCGACGGCGTGAAGTGTGATCCGGCCGCCCACCGCAATGATCCGATCCACCAAGGTCTGAGCACCTCAGACCTTGGCACGGGAGTGTCCGCGTTGACCCACGCTCAGCACAGCTCAGCTCAACTCGACACACGCACTCTTTTTCGGGTGGTTGATTAGAGTGTCGCCGCCGCCGGCCGAGAAACTCCCCAAAAACTACTCGAATGAACGGGGCAAGTCAGCGAGGAATGTATTTTGGGACCGAAGCTGCTCGGCGAATGGTCAGCTGGCCGTTCTCATAGCCGGGGCGTTTCCGCACATACGATGGAGGTGATGGAAGCAGAACGGTTCCGCTGGGTGGTGCTGCTGCTGCTGTTGCCGGTAAACAATCCGGTACGAAGCTGACTACGGCCTCTAATCGGGTGGCCGAAGGACATGGAAGCATCGCAATGTGCGCAATGGGGTGGCGCGTGCCAAGTGGCCTTAAGCAGATGTTTGCCCGAGTTGGGCGAAGAGATTACCAAATATCGAGTTCCGCCCCGGGAGAGGGAGTTCCGCTGTGAACCGCTATTCTGACGTGTGTTGGCCAATCGGTTGACAAATCCCAGAAGCCGCAACAAAGTAATAAAGTCCTCGTGGGCTCGTTAAATTGTAGCTACGTTCTCTACCGGACCACTGTCCCGTCCGCTTACAGCACACCGCGCAGAAGAGAGGAAACAGAGTGTGTGGAACTTTTCCGCTCAGGTTCTTTCCTTTCACTTCGCGGCTCGTGGACGGACGCGGCGCGTATTATGACTCTGTGTTCCTAATTGGTTTGCCCCCGGTCTGCGTGTGTTTATTTTTATACAATTTAATTTTTGCCTTTCCGCAACGTGCGCGCAACGTGAGACGCAAACGGAAAGCATCGCGTATCGCGCCGGCATCGGTCGCGATCGATCGCGATCGATCAACGATGTGGCGCACGCTTTCGCACCGCACGCCGAGTGTACCATTAGTAACTGTCCAAATTATGGCCACTAAGCGGCCACGGCACATGGGGGAAGATCGGGGAGCAATCACGGCCTGGCCGGCGATCATAGCACCGAAATGGGGCAATGAGTCATACGCGCGAAATACAGACAGAATGGTCGTTACTTTTTACCGGTCGATCGGGCGTGATCCTAAGACAGAGGGAGGGACGGGCAATTTTGGGGCGTTGGGCAGCCCCTGCGTGGGTGCGTCGGTTAGTCTGGGCGTTGTGGTCCGAGCGGCCGCGACCCTCGCGAGTTTGTAGTAATTATGGGCTTCGTGTGTTCGTAGTCCAACTCTGAGTTGGGTATGAATCATCGACATTTGCAAGCTGCCCGGCGTCTGCGATCAAATGATTTCCATCTCCGCGTTTTTATGCTCCGCTACGGTTATGCTCTGATTGATGACCATACCTTTCCCCGTTCTCTCTTTGCAGATTCTATTTACGTGAAATACAAAGCGACGTTCCTTGGCTAGATAGTTATGGACTCGATCCACAGATACTAAGAGACTTTATACCTTTTCTGCTGCAGAAAGAAAATAGAGAATATCCTGACCTGTGCCAACTTCCAGGTGAGTACCGCAGGTTGGATGAGGCTTTAGTGGCTGTGACTGATCTTTCTTTCGCCGTTGCCTTTGCTTGCAGATCTTAACGAAGCAACGTTACTCGAGAACCTGCGGCAGCGGTTCGAAGCCGGCCACATCTACACCTACGTCGGTAGCATCCTGATCGCGGTGAACCCGTTCAAGTTTCACCCGATCTACAACCCCAAGTATGTGCGGCTCTACCAGAACCAGCGGATCGGCCCGATCCTGCCGCCGCACATCTTCGCCATCGCGGACAACGCTTACTACAACATGCTGAAGGAGAAACGCAACCAGGTAACGAGTATAGGTTGAAAGTTTCAGCACATCCAGGGAAAGGCTAGATTAGGTAGGGTTGTAATGGATCCAATCGAGGGCCCCGTAACACGCGGGTGAGCATTTTGAGAATGTAAGCCCCAGAGCCATCCACTAAACAATTAGCCCCGAGTGCTCAATTTAATATGTTTTGCTAAAAGGACGCGCGCGAGGATCGGGGTTGATTAGAGTTTCCCGCGTTGGTGACCTCAACACATTCCGGCCCGGCGTGCAGAGTGCGCGGCTCCTAAGTGCAATTAAATTGAATCATGCATAGTTAATTGAACGACGACGGTGGCGACGGCGCCGGAGACATTCCCGGACCGTCGGCGGAGAGACCAGAATCTGTGTGTGTGTGTGTGTGCAGAGAGGAGATGAAAAGCGAGCGAGAGTGTGCGTGGATGATGCACTCTTCTTCGCCATCAGCAGCCCATCTTGCAACATCATCAACGGCACTCCTCGGCCCTCGGCGATGCTGAGGTCAGTCAAAACACTCCACTCCACAGTGTGTCCAGTGGTGGAGCCGCCTCTCTCTCGTTCTCGCTCTCTCGCTTTCTGGAGTTATGCCAACTGCAGTCCGGCCGGCTCCCAAACCCCCCCACGGCTCCGTGTCGAGTCGAGCGATGCAATGTCACGGCGGCGGCGGCGGCGGTAGGTGCAATGAGTTATGACCATCTGTTGCGCTCGCGCTCGCCGCTGTCCATATGGGATGTGCGCGCCGCAGTGCCAGGGGTGTTTTCATCTTTCGCCTCCTCCTCCTCCAGGGTTGGCCTCTCGGCCCTCCGGCGTCGTTGCATGCGGTTGTACTGTTTTCTTTCTTTTGCTGCGTGGTCAAGGAGCTCGACGGGAACGGGGAAGAAGCGCGCTTGATTGAAGCCATCATCCGTTGAAGGCGTCGTCATCCTCCGCGTTGATACAAAATGCTGACCAAGTGTTTACGGGTCGCACTCCGCAGTGGGGTCTGCATTTTTAAAATCAGACACTTTCGGTACGCCTCAAGAATGTTACACATTCCCGGAGAATAATCACACAGCACGTGTGGTCGATGGTTGTAGAACGTTTTTTGCGCGTCACGTCGATCGTAAGACTTTACGTTTGCACGATTATTAGGGGTCCATTTGAGATTGTTGATTCTTAAAGTAACCTTTGGTTTGCAAAGCACCTCATTAATGATGTTGCTCCGGCGGAGGCAGAAGGTTGGCGGATTACGGGGAGCCCAAAACGACGACGTCCAGCGGTCGGCCGACCGGAACTGCAATGTCGTCATCGGGGAGATTTATTGCATGTGGGCTCTCCATCGGTAAACAATCCTCGAAGCGAGGTTAGGTTTGTCGAAACAGAGAATCATTAATCAGGGATCGTACGATTTGAATGGTGGAGCTAATTTGGAGGCACACCGTCCCCCGGCACAAACGCCGGTCGGGGAATCAAAAGCGCATCGACCCCCGTGCCTAAATGCAATCGTCTGATCTGAGCTGAGCTTTGCCACCTGCTGCCTGCCTGCCTAATTGGCTTTCCGGTGGTGACATCGGGGTGTCCGTCCTGCGCCAAGCGTTAAACGCCTGACGCTTGTAGGGGTTCGCGTGCTTAAGAAGGCACCAGAAACGGCAGACGGGCCATCGTTAGGAGAGACAAACCTCGAGGAATTGGTGAACGCGACCGGACTCGTGAATGAATTGGCCTCGACAGGACCCCCCCCAGGTTGTTGGCCGGGGGGTTTGGTGAGGAAAGCAAACAAACGTGTCTCCCTTCCCTAAGCAGCGGCTGTAAAAACCAGCGGCCAAGCAGCACTCGCCGTTCGGTTGCTCCAAATGTTGTAGGAGGAAGCTCTGGCCAGCGGCACACCGAGGACAGCAGCTGTGACCGTGGCATTCATACCAAAATGGTACAAATGAATGGATCAAACGAGTTATGAATGAACACGCGGCCGGGAGGCGGCGCCGGGGCTTTTGCTACCGGGGTTAAGTGTCCGCTACAATGTTACGCTTGCCGCCGGCACCGTCGCATGTTTAAGGGGTTTTTTCACGACTCGCTCGACACCCCGATGACGACCGCTCCTCTCGCGTATGGTGATTATTTAGCGCAGTGCGCTGCAAAGAGAAAGTATTGCGCCACCCTCCGTTAGGCGGGGCGGGAACACGAGGTGTTGGACCGGAGAAAGTTGGACCGGTCGAAATTGGACTTCTATTGGCCAGCAGCCAATGCGGGCGCGTATGTCCAGCTGTCCAGCTGCACTCCAGGCTCTTTGGTGGCTCAGATGATTACAAAAATTATATCATTTGCCAGGTTTCGGCGGATTAATGTTTCAATAACGCGTTTGAATCCATTGTTTCGTTGTAGTGTATCGTCATCAGCGGCGAGAGTGGCTCGGGCAAGACGGAAAGCACCAACTTCCTGCTGCACCATCTGACGGCCCTGTCGCAGAAGGGCGCCCACGGGTCCGGCGTGGAGCAGACCATCCTCAGTGCCGGCCCGGTGCTGGAGGCGTTCGGCAACGCGAAGACGGCCCACAACAACAACAGCAGCCGCTTCGGCAAGTTCATCCAGGTGAACTACCGCGAGAACGGGATGGTGCAGGGTGCGGTCGTCCAGAAGTACCTGCTGGAGAAGAGCCGCATCGTGTCGCAGGGCCACTACGAGCGCAACTACCACGTGTTCTACTATCTGCTGTCCGGGGCGACCGACACCGAGCGGAGCGCGCTGCACCTGCTGCCGGCCGAAAAGTACCACTACCTGAACGCGAAGAATCTCACGCTCGAGAACTGCGACGAGAAGTACGAGTTCTCGCGCCTCAAGCAGAGCATGGAGATGGTGGGCTTCTCGGCCGAGAAGCAGCGCCGCCTGTTCAACGTGCTGTCGGCCGTGCTGCTGCTGGGCAACGTGGAGTTTTTCCCGAAAAAGTCCACCTACCACCACGACGAGAGCGTGCAGGTGCGGAACCCGGACGTGGTCGGTCTGATATCGGAGCTCCTGCGGGTGAAGCAGGAAACGCTCATGTCGGCCCTGACCTCGAAGCGCGTGAAAGCGAGCGGCGAAACGCTGATCATGCAGTACAAGCTGCCGGAAGCGATCGCGGCCCGGGACGCGCTGGCCAAGTGCCTGTACGGGGCGCTCTTCGACTGGATCGTGCTGCAGGTGAACCACGCGCTGCTGAACAAGGACCAGGCGCTGCACACGGGCCACTCGATCGGGGTGCTCGACATCTTCGGCTTCGAGGACTTTGGACCACAGAACAGCTTCGAGCAGCTGTGCATCAACTATGCGAACGAGCATTTACAGTATTACTTTAATCTGGTACGAACCGCGGGACACGCCACCCGAAAGCGGGACAGTTCTAAAGGCGCACCTTTTCTTTTCCTTCTCCCCCCGAACAGCACGTGTTCAAGTACGAACAGAAGGAATACAAGCGCGAAGGAATCAAATGGACTGATATAGAATTTCTAGACAATTACGGCTGCCTGCAGCTGTTCGAATCGAAACCTTCCGGTTTGCTGTGTATACTGGACGATCTGTGCAAGTGAGTTGCAGTGAGACCCCTGGGGGGGAACCCCAGCAGCCTCTTACTAATCCTTCCCTTCGTCCGGTTTTCAGTTTTCCCGGTGCCACCAACGAAACATTGCTGCAAAAGTTCAACAGTGTTCACAAGGATAACGCATTTTACGAGAAGCCCCAGCGCAAGGAGAACGCATTTATCATAAAGCACTACGCGGGCAAGGTGAAATACCAGGTAACCGAGAGCGACCGAGGGTCAGACACACTGACGGGCGCCGACGACGCTAACGTTTTTCCTTTCCTGTTTCCGAAGGTGGCAGAAATGCGTGAAAAGAATCTCGACCTGATGCGGCAGGACATTGTGAGTGTGCTGAAAAACTCCAGCATGGCGTTCGTGCGCGAACTGGTCGGTGCGGATCCGGTGGCCGTCTTCCGGTGGGCGATCCTGCGCGCCTTCTTCCGCGGCTACTTTGCCTTCCGGTCGGCGGGCATCAAGCACCGGAAGGAGCGGGCCGACATGTCCTTCAGCAAGATGGCCACGAAAACGCGGTACCGTGCCCCGAACGACAGCATCGTCAGGTAAGGTGTTGGTGGGCCGCGGTGATCGGACCGATTGTCGGAAGGAAGGTGTCTTCTGTGTCTCGGTGTATGGTGTGCTTGGGGCGGCTTGGGCTAGTGCCCCGCCGGGCCTTGTAGGGTGATGGAGCTCACCGGTGCCTATCGATCATTGACCACGGTTTTGTTTCTTTCCCCCGTCAAACCAAACGATCTCAAACCACCGGTCCGGTGCGTTTCTATCGATTCTCCACCGAAACCTTCTTAACCCCAATCAAATGTCCTTCCCGGTCTGGTGTACATTTCGATCGACCCCATGCTCCGTTCTAACTCTTTGAACTCGCTTTTCTCCTTCTCTCTCTCTCTCTCTCTGGTGTCACGGTGGCGGTTTCCGATCGTGTGTGATCGTATGTGTCTCTGAACTTATAGCCATCTTGTGACGGTTTCATCGGTGAATCTAACAATCAATCGGATTGCGTAAGTCCTTCATTCTTTCTGTGTGTCGCTGATCCTCACACTCTCTGTCTCTATCTCTGTTTCTCGCTGTGATGGCGCCACACTACTTGTTGAACTACTTTTACACTAGTTTCTGTGTTTATTTTCTCTATGTGTTGTGTGTAGTTCATGCTCCTAAGTGTTTCGTTCCGCTATGGTTCAATCGATGCCACCTGTTCTTCTCCTGTTACTTGTTTCATGTTGAATGCCTGTTTATGTGTTACCATTGCCCAGTCTGTGTGTCCTCGTCCCCTTCTCTTGGGCAGTCCCGTTTGCTCATGTGCTTTTAACTCAATTGACTTTGTGTTGTTGTCCCTCTGTCTTTTTCCCTCTATACCATCTTCAATTCCGTTCGTGTTTTTCGATTTCTGGCTCAGAAATGTTCTCAAGTGTCCCTAACATTCACTTTTCATTTTTCACGTTTTCATACGGTCTCAATGCTTTATCATCGATCACCCTCGATGTCGATCACCCCATTACGGTTCAAACCTCCGCTACCCTTCGCAATTCCGTAATAACTTCGCCTTCGTGGCAATAGAAAAAGGAAAGCCATTTCGCTGGTTTCGCAGCTGTTGAGAAGAGTGTCCAAGCATTTTTCGACAAAACCCTTTTTCAGCACTTTTCGACTCTAATGCCTGCGAGCGCGAGTGTCTGTGATAATGAAGATAATAATGTACCGAGTCCGGAGCACCACCGGGGAAACCTCAGTTCGTCACTCTCTTATTACCGTCTGTTCGTATGTTTTCCACGTCGGCAGGAAACTGTTCTGCAGCCGGCGCCCGGTGCGGGACGGTGGCATGTTGGATCGGTACCGCAACTGTTCCGCGAAAGCCACCACGCCCAAGGGGGCCAGAGAGCGCCGCAAAAATTGGCCGTAAGCGTACTTTTGTTTGCTGTCTTGTCCCTCGATGGAACGGCCCGGAGCGGAACCAGAACCTTGGCAAGAGGCCCGTTACCGTGTCTGTGTGTTGCTCTCTCGCGTGTTCCATCGGGCAGCTCGCCCCGGGTTTGATTTTCGTGGTTTTTCTTGTCTTGTCACTTGTTAACCATGGGCGGGCGTGTCCCCGTTTTTGTCTTTCGTTTTTTCTTGGTGATTAACCATCGCGATCGTAGTGATTTTAAAGCGCTTGCCGTGTGCTCGCTAAACGCCGTTGTTACCAACTCGTCTGTATATAAAAACAATAGTTAGCCATTGGTAGCTATCGGAGGCGATCGAAACACGATACGTTGCGATTGTTTGCCATAGATGGTAGAGGATAGTTTCGTGAACGGCTAACACGACTACTAACGTGTTCGAATGGGGGGACTACTTACTACCTTCCGTACGCTTCATAACTCATTCTGTCACACTGCGGCGGTGGTGAACGGTTGTAGGGTTACTAACTGTTTTGTGGTTAATTCATTCACAACACTCTCTTCACTGATCCCCCAGTATCAGTGCCCTATCATTTCCCATTCTATAAATATTTCCGTTTCTTTCGTTTTTTTGATTTATTTTCATCCTCGCGACGATCATTGTGCGCCTCTGTTACCCGTTGTTGCGTATCGTTTCCGTGTGCCATCTCTTGCCATCATGCCAACATCCACAAAACATCAACCACCAAACCATGCCCATGCCCATGAACACATCCAACGTGCCGCGCGTGCGCCTCGCAGCAAGCGCATCAGCAATGCCATGAGTGACTTTACATCGGGTCCACCTTCGTCGCCGGCCAACCTCGGGTACCACCACCGGCAGTCACTTGGGAACGCGAGCCCCACCGGCGGCCAATACACCAGCGCAGCGTTGGGTGGTGCCGCTGGAGCGACACCGCGCCGCTCGTGGTCCAATTTCGCTTTCAATAACAAAAACTTCCCCGACGGCAAGCTGAACTACGAGTGCCAGCAACAGATGGATCCGAAGCTCCACAACCACCAGCACCAGCCGGGATCGTCCCCAACATCGCCGTCGCCGACGTACGGCAACAATGGGTCCATGGGCGGAAGGCATGCCGGCGGCGGTGGCAACAGTGGTGGTTCCCATTCGCCCGGCGGCGGCGGTTCCCTTGGTGGCGGAGGTGTCAAGGGATACGGGTTTGGCACGGCCGCCACACGAAACCGCTTCGAACGGTCCGGCCAGGACGTGATGGCCCGTGCATCGCAGATCGTGATGTAAGCTCCCAGACGCAGCCGCGCAGGCCTCAAGCATCGTGCACACACACACAACATCGTGTAAATTCTCATTTCGGCCAAACCGCGGAACCCGCATTTAGTGACAAACCCTTGATTATCGTTCGAACGGAATTAGTATCCTTAGCGCATTCCCCCGTTTTACCGTCATCCTTACACTGTATAGTAAATGTTATTTTGTTGAAATTTTTGCTTCCAACATTATGCTTAGCGTTCCTGCTACCCTTGTTCTTGCGTATGCGTTTTTAAGTTGATCGAGTTTACGATTGGAATGTTCTGGCTTTTGAATTTTCTTTTTCCTTCTGTTGTGTGTGCGCGCGTGTGTTTGCTACAAATTGTCAAGCTCAACTTGCAGGCCAAATTGCCAAATCGTCGATCAGAACTCACAACGTGTCTCAACGCGCCTTTTATTGGGACTGTTTTCACTAATTGACTCCGCTCTCCCGCGCTCTGGCAGGAAAAACAAATCGTTTCGTCCTCGGGAACGGCCGAAGAAGGGCCTCAAGAATCTCCAGTCGGTGAAAACGCTTTCCGCCGGCCAAAACCTCACGAATCAGACGTCGGGCATCAAAACGCGCAAACAGCCGCTCACCGTGACGGCCCAGTTCCAGAACTCGCTGATAGCGCTGATGGAAACGTTAAATCAGGTATGGCGACAGACCGGCCACCGGGCGCGCGGGTTCGGTTTTGTGCTTTCCACTCTGCAAAAGAGATACGCGCCCACTAACGAGCTTTCTAACCGTGCTGTTTCACTTGTAGGCAAATCCATTCTTCATACGGTGCATTAAATCGAACCCGAACAAGATTCCGAACCAGTTCGACGACGCAACCGTTACGAGACAGGTACGTGAACCCGGACCCCGCGAAGCACAGGAAGTCATAGGAAGGAGGAAGTTCAAAGAATTGATTGTAAACCTGACAAAAAGGCGTGCGATCGGAGTGTGAACCTTGAATTTGACGCTATTTGGCACCGTGTTTGAAGGTTACAAACGTCTCTATTACGTGGTCAAGGTGTCAAGGTTAATTTTGTCTCACGGTGTCAGGGGGTAACTGTTCAATTTGCAATGTACAATTGTACGGTACAATCCCGAGGCTGTGGCTACGAATACCGTTAAGCCGAAACATCCGACATAAAAAGCGAACGCCAAGGATACACAGGGAACGTCCATTTAATGCTAATCCTTCAGCATTTTGCACGTCCATCCCAAGTGGGGGACGGATTGTATAGGGTAAAAAATTTGCATAACTAATTGGAAACATTTGCCCACCTTTCGAAGACTCATGAATCTTTCGGGTTAGGGCAAGAACACTTTTTGATGCCTTTTCCGCATTGAAGATGTCATCATCAGTATAAAAAGTGGTACCTACACTGAAAGCATGATAAAAGTGTCCGATTCTAAGGATGACCAACGTTCCTTAAACCCTTTTCAACCCGCTCGGCCTCTCCCAGGAGCAGTTTGTTCGATCGCGCCGTGCATCGCTCCGGTCGGACAGCAAGAAAGCAGAGTGCTGGGTACTGTGCTGAGTTGCATAAAGGAATCCTCTCCGATAGGGTGATAAAACATGAAAATGGGAGACGAGCCAAAACAACAAACAGATTACTTACCCGCAGCACGGAGCAATGCCTGCACATTGACTCGCTTCCAACCGCTTTTGCTTTTCCCAAATACCTTTTCGGGCCGGCTGACTTGTTGTCTAATGTTGTGAATCAGCAGCAGCAGCAGCGGCCAGATTGTTCCAGGCCATCGTGACGGTCTTTCCGTTTGTATGGAATTTCTGCTTACCTGCCCCTCGGGCGCGCACAGCATTTCGGGTGCGGTGCCTCAGACCTTTCGACATAAATGTACCTCTCAGTGTCAATTCTTCCTTCGACGGGGACGGTACGACTTGATGCGAGGGCTCTGTGAAGTTTATTTGTCTAGCATATTCGGCAAGCGATTGTGTTCGCGTCGTATCAAAGATACAACTAGAACGCTGGTGCACTGGTGTTCTAAATGATGTGGAAAAATCGAGAAGACGAAAAACAATCGGTGATCAAACAGTTAAAAGATACGCGTGCCACGGTGAACAGTGATAAAATGCTGTAAGGAAGATGACAATCGAATTGATTCGATTGTACCCGGACTTCGGCATAAGGCTGGTGGCTCTGTTGATACTCTTCTGCGTGCACTGCACCCTGGTGGCCCTCCTGATGACGACGGCATTAGTTTTGCGGCTCAAAATGACCATCACGGTGGCCGTGGTAAGTTACTCCCAGAAACGATCGCACCGACGACGGCAAGGATCAGCAGCGGCAAGGGTACAGGTCAACCATTGCTAACCCGTCGGTCGAGACGTCGCCGTCAAACCGGAAACACCAGCTTTCCTCACCCGTCCGAACGCAAATGCCATTAGGAGGGTCCAGACGGACGGTGTCGGGTGTCCGACGGTGGGCTGCCTACCCCGTAGCACGTACCACTCCGATGACTGGTGGTCGATAAGGTCAACCTTTGCGCCAGAAGAAGATCACTTGGGCTTTGGTCGATCTTATCATGCTAAAAATTTGACATACTTTTAGCGTTCGATCATCTGAGGTTGAGGTTTTTTTTCTTCAACCTGATCCGCTGTCCTTTTCTTTCCACGGGGCTTCTAGTGGCTGCCGTGCCACACAGGTCCATCAGCCTGCGAACGGGCGAAGGGCGACGAACAGGAAATAGCAATAAAATGTGTCCCTCGGTCCGTCGTCGGCTGTACACTCTTCCTTCTTTCGGGGCGGTGATTGCACTCAGAATCCATTTGCGCACCGTTCGACAATGTAAGGGCACCGGAGACCTGCTAAAAAGCCTACGATCGTCCCCGAAAAGACGATCCTGCAGTGTGCATGATGTGCGCATTCCGCTCGCAGGGGACCCTATTGCAGCCTATCTTATCGAGACACGCTTTATGGGTTTATATGTTTTTACAATTTCCGCTTTCCGCTACCACCACCCGCAAAGCAACGGAAAGGAACGTCGGTTACGGCTTCACGGGTGGGTGAGAAAATCGGCAACTGGCCAGTCGCACAAGCGATGATAAAATTCCGCACGGTGCGGCTGGAGTGGAGACAGAGCAAATTGGCCGTCCGGAAGAAAGATGATGGCCTCTTTTTATGGACAGTTTTTTTTTTTCGAGACACGTGCTGCGTCACCAATGTCGCCACGTTCTCGTGAAGAGGATGGCCATCGCATAGAATGTCTTGTTGACTGTCAGCATAATAGTTTGCTTCCTTTGCACACCCTTCTTGTGACAAACTGTTAATGATTCCCTCGCACTATCCTCTGCAGCTTCGCTACACGGGAATGCTGGAGACGGTCCGCATCCGGCGGGCCGGCTACAACGTGCGGCTGACGTACGAGGAGTTCATCCAGCTGTACCGGATCCTGCTGCCGAAGGGGCTGATCAGCTCGCAGAAGGACGTGCGCGACTTTATGAGCACGATGGACCTGAACAAGCAGCACTACCAGCTCGGGCTGACCAAAATCTACATGCGCGAGTCGCAAAAGATGCGCCTGGACGTGTCGCTGCACACGAAGATCATCGACAGCATCATCCGCATCCAGCGCTGGTTCCGGGCGATACTGCAGCGCAAAAAGTACTGCCAGTTCCGGACCGCCGCCTGCACGATCCAGTCCTACTGGCGGGACTATCTGCGCGAGAAGCAGGAGAAGTTTACGCGCAAAATTCGCAACCACGCCGCCACCGTCATCCAGGCGACGTGGCGCGGCTACACGGTGCGCAAGTGGTACGACAAGCTGAAGACGGGCGTGCTGGTGGTGCAGGCCCGCATCCGCGGCAACCAGGCGCGCTCGAGGTTCAAAGAGTTGCTCAGCAAAAAGCTGCTGCAGCGCGAGCGCGTCAAGCTACGCTCGACGCAGAGCCTGCCCGTGGAGCGTGGAGCAACCGCGGCGGCGGCCGCTCCTCCACCATCGGGCGGCGGTTACGCGGAGATCGTCCAAGCGATCGAGCACCGCAAAAAGCCGATCCCGGTGTCCGTGGTGGGCCGGAGCTTCGAGACGGCGATCGATATTGTGAACAAAAATCGGGCCCTCTTTGCCGACGACAGCATGTCGGCCGACTTTATCGATGACGACGAGGACGAGGGCGAGCCGGAGGAGGAGGAAGAGGAGGACGAAGCGGCCGGTGGTGGTGTGGTTCCCGTGGACGATGAGGATGAGGACGACGACGACGAGGAAGGTTACGAGGATCTGGGGCTGGTGGACGATCCGCACTATGTGCCTCGCCGAGGCGCCGCGTTACAGAGTGGTGCCGCGCCGCTGCCAACGACCATAGCGAAATGCGCTCTTTTAGATAGGAATGAAAAGTACATAAAAAATCTGGTCATAACGTCCGGGCCGCCGTCCGGTCCGGGTGGCGCCTCCTCGTCCGCCAGCAACAATGGTAGCGCGTATCAGAAGCCCGCCCTCCAGCGGCAGGAGGACGTGCTGGATCGACCGAATCCGCGGATGTATGACATCGAGCGGGCCAGCAAGAGCACCTTCGACGACACGGAGCTGGCCAAGTATCGGTACGCGCGCGGCGGAACCCTCGGCGGTAGCATCGATGGCAGTGCCGGTGGCGTCAAGCTGCCGGTGCGTCGTGTCGATTCCGGCCCGTCCGCTTCGATGGCGAGTGACGGAAGCGGGCGGCCGGGTGTGCATCGGTTTCGCTACGGTGACACGTACGGCGGTGCTGGTGGTGGCGGCGGCGGTCTGATGCGCAATCAGCAACACAGCAATAATAGTTATAGTAATAGCAATGTTGAAATCGTCTTTGTAAATACGGGACTAGAGCAGACCGGCGGCGGCGGCGGTGGCGGAGTTATGAGCTCGGCACCCAGCGGCACCGTCACGGCACCATCCGCCGGCAGCAGGAATCTCAATCGTAACAGCAGCAGCGGCACACTGACTCAAACGCCGCCCCAGCAAATGGCTGGCATGCGGCGTGACTCGTTGCCATTCAGCCATCGCCTTTCGTCCCGCACAATGGCCGGCGATGAAATCAACTCAAACTATCACCTGCTGCAGCAGCAGCAACATCATAAGCAGCAACAGATGCTGGCATCCTCAACCGGAACTCAGCACCATCACCATCATCATCATCAGCAGCAGCAGCAGCAGCAGCAGCAGCAGCAGCTGCAGAGTTCATCTTCCGGAGCGCCTTCCTCGTTGCCATTGGTGGTCGGCTCGGGCCACATCGGCAACTACCAGAACCTGCAGTTCCCGGCGACCTCCAACTACCATCCACATCACCACCATCAGCAACAGCAACTGCAGCAGTCCGTGTACAACAACAACACGACACCGGCCACGAGCGGCGGTGTAAAAATGGCGTCCTCCGCCGTCAACCAGCGAGCGACGGCCGCCTATCCGGATGACTTTGCGCAGAACTACTACAACACCACCGCCACGCCGAAGGGTAAGGCGGCGGCCCTGCTTGGTACGGCCAAGTCAGAGGACAGCAGTCTGGGCAGTGGCCCCAGGTACGGCACCGGTGCCGGTGGAATGCTGACCAAAGCGGACAGCAGCGATATGGTGCTGGTAAGCAGCAGCAGCAAAAGCTCGAACCGGCGCATCAAATCGTCGATCGTGACGTCCGATGAGCAGCAGCTCGGAGGCGGTGGCGGCGGAAGCAGAAACAACAACAACGACGCCGTCAGTTACCATCCCGGAACGGGGCTTTCGAGGCGCGCTCCGGTCGGTGCAGGCAGTGGGTCCAGTGGCAGCAGCAACGCCGCCGTCGCCGCCGCCACGCTGGACACCCTCAAGCGGCGCAACTCGGACCCGACGAACAAGATTCCGCTGCTGGAGGTGAACCGGGGCAACGATATGTATCAGTCCAGTACGCGCATCAACATCGCCGGCCACCAGTTCCGGAAGGTGCAGCGCATCAACAAAGCGGAACGGTGCGCCTGCTGCCAGGAGATTGACTCGTTCGTGAACGAAGGCTACCGGTGTCTCGACTGTAAGGTGCTGGTGCACACGAAGTGTATCCAGAACGGGGGCATCAAGTCGCTGCAGTGTGCCGCGGTCAAGCGCTCGAAGCGCATCCGGACCGGGGGCGGACCGAAGCACGATAAGCACCAGTCGATCGCGGCGGCAGCCAGCTCGGGCAGCGGCAGCCAGAAGATCTCGTCCACGCGCGAGTACACCGACTCGACCGATAAGATAATAAGCGATGCCAAAGAGCTGCAGCTGATGCAGGACTTCATCACGCAGAAGATCTGCAAGATGGAGAGCGACTGCGAGAAGCCGTCGGAGGTGGACCGCGTGTTCAAGCAGGCGCTCCGCGAGTTCAAGGACAACCTGGTGGCTCAGTACAGTGTGGCGCACAAGCAAAACTCGGACGTGCTGAACATCAAGTACCGCGATCTGATCGCCAACTTCGAGCAGGTGATCGAGACGACGTCCGGACGCAAGAACGACTTTCCGCTCACGATGGGCGTGAACGCGTTCCGCGGCTTCATGAACGAATTTATGAGCTCGCGCGAAACGGACAAACCGAAAACGAAGCGCAAGAAAGACAAAAAGCGAAAGCACGACGATCACACCACGTTCAATGGTAAGATCGAGCGGAGCCGAGTGACCGCCTAACGAACGACGATTACCCTAATCGATTTCCATTCCCAACAGGACATACATTCCAACTGACGATACTCAACATAGCGACGGCATGTGAAATCTGCCAACAGTTTCTCCTGTGGCCAATCGAGCGCGGACTGGTAAGTGATCGAGCGCGACTCTTGGGTCGAACCTTTCTCACTTCAATTCTCTCTCTCTAGGTGTGCCAAAATTGTAAGTTAACGTGCCACAAAAAGTGCTACCAAAAGTCGGCCTCCTGCAACAAGATCGCCAACAACGATCCGAACGCGCTGCTCCACGGCACCGGACGGGGTTCGGCCGTGGTGGCCGGTGGGTGCGGGCCCGACGGACAGCCGCTGTACGGGGGCGGTGTGCCGACGAAGCTGTTCGGTGTACCGCTGACGGCACTGTGCGGCAACACGAGCGATGGCGTGAAGATCCCGGCCCAGATCAACAAGCTGATCATGATGATCGAGATGCACGGCCTCTACTCGGAGGGCATCTACCGGAAGAGCGGCGTCAGCTCGAAGATCAAGGATCTGAAGGCGAAGATGGACCGGGCGGTCACGAGCGCGGACGGAGGCGGTGGCGAGATGGACTTTGAGTCGTACAACGTGCACGTGCTCACGAACGTGCTGAAGTCGTTCCTACGCGAGATGCCCGAACCGCTGCTGACGTTCGATCGGTACGACGATTTTCTGCGCGCGGCCGACCTCTCGGACGGGAGCGATCGGGTGCAGACGCTGCTGTCGCTGGTGAAGAAGATCCCGCCGGCGCACCACTGTCTGTTCGAGCGGCTAATCTTCCACCTGGCGTTGGTGGCCAAGCTGGAGCAGTACAACCGCATGTCGGCGAGCTCGCTGGCCATCGTGTTCGCACCGTGCGTGCTGCGCACCAACCGGTACGTGCCGGCCCAGGACAGTCTGAACGATATCGGGCGGCAGACGAAGTGCATGGAGACGCTGATCACGCAGAAGATGCTGAACGTGAAGAGCACGCTGGCGGACATCGATACGCTCGATACGGCCGCCCATACGGCCACGGCCCGGCTCAGCACGCTGCGGAGTAGCAAAGTGTTCACGCAGGAAGAGATGGCCAATGCGCGGGGTGGCTCCAGCGGCGGTGGTGGCATGGCCGCCGGTGGACTGCTCGAGACGGAAACGGAAGAGATGTTGCTCGAGGGTCACATCCAGGAGATTCGCAAGGAGAAGGCACTGCTCACGTCGACCCTGCCGAGTTTGGCGCGGGCCAGCTCCGACGACGATCTGCTGTCGACCGATCTTGACGGCGAGGGCGGCAGCTTGGACGATCTGAGCAACAGCAAGGAGAAGGATCTGGACGTGAGCAGTAGTAGCCTAGCGGCGGGATGCAGCGGCAGTGGGGCCAGCGGTGGTGGTGGTGGCGCTGGAGGAAGCAGCAATCTGATCAGCGACAGTGGCATCTCGATCCGCTACCAAGCACCCTCCGATCACGGCGGTAGTAGTAATGTTAGTCTTAACAATGACGTCCCGATGGCTGTGAGTTATTCGTTACGTGATCAGAGCGTGGGTGGCGGGGCGGACTACTTCCACAAGATGGGCGGCTCCAGTGGTGGTGGGGCGAGCGCCAGTGGCGGCGGAGGAGGACCACCGGCAGTGAAAACCAAATCCCTCTCCCATCAGACGCTGCTCGAGCGGGAAGCGTTTCTGCGTGGCAGCAGCAGCAAGGGCTCGGCCTCCTCCGTCTCGTCGCCACAGTCCCCGACGGCCACCACCTCGGCGATCGCCTCCTCGACGCCCTCGTCGTCCGCTTCCGCACCTTCGATGATCAAAACGCACGCACAGAACGGCGCTGGAGGCAGCGGCACTAGCGGTGGTGGTGGTGCGGCCGGCAATAGTGGAGGAGGAGGTGCCACCGGAGGTTCTAGTGGTGGCACCGGTGGCGGATCATCGTCGGTGGCGGGCAAGCGGTCGGATATTAATCTGAGCCACTCGATGATAACGCTGTCGACGACATCGCACAGTCTGGGCGGAAGCACGACGAGCAGCAGCAGCAGCAGTGGCGTCGGCAGTACCGGCGGTGGCAGTGGCAGCGAGCTGCAGCGCCAGAAACCCATCATCATCCGGAGCATTTCGGGTGGATACGAGGTCGGGGCGGTGGGTGGAGGTGGAAGTGGCAACAGTAGCATCACCACGTCGACGACTTCCTCGACGAACAATGCGCCGACGAACCACCGGATCCTGATCCAATCGTCACCGACGTCGTCGGCAACGGCTACGGCACCGACCACTACCGCAACACCGTCTGGTGGTGGTGGCACAACCACTTCCTCCACATCCGCCTCCAACTCGTCCATCAATGTGGCCCTCGCGAAAGACAATAACGTCGGTGGGAAGGATGGATCGCAGCATCACCATTCCGGGGCCTCCACGGCGACGACGACGACGGCGCCACCCATTAAGCTATCTTCGCGCCGCATGTCCGGCACCGGCAGTAAACGTTCGGGTGGTGGTGGTGCTTCGGGTGGCGGTTCAGGAAGTGCTGGTGGTGGTGGTGCGACACCCACCACACCAGCCGGTGACGATGAACCAATCATGGTTTGAGTGAATCGAAACGAAACAGGATACAATCGAAAGCGCAAATCAGGACGGCATTTTACAGGATTTTTTGTGTTGGCCACCTGCACAATACGGAGCGTGCGCGAGAGAGAGAGCATTAGATACATTAATTAATTTATGAAACGATCGTTACACATTTGCTCCGAGAGTGTGAAACGCGCCGCGAGCATGACAAACGCATGGTGGGGATGCGCCTTGCAGCAGCAGATCCACGTTGGCGTTGCTATGCTGTGACATACGGACCGAAAGACCAGCGGCCTCACTACTCTTCAGTTTTGTTTTTCTTTTTATGTTACAAACGCAACATGCCGCTAGAGAAATGCAAGACGCGCAGTTTCCGAATTAGCGTTCCTAGGGTTAAGTGTGGTGAAAAATCGCGCAGAAACGCTGTCGTTTCGCTCGGACACAGAGTCGGGGACGAGGCGAGCAGCATCACTGCTCGTCCATTTTCTTTTTGGCTGGCAACAGCAAGCATAGCAACGCGTGCATATAATCCGGAACCAGATGAACAGCGGATTGCTACGATCGACCCAACTGCCACTATTGTTTTGCGTAGCGAATCCAATTCTCTATCGGGCAAATTTATTATTGTGCTGCCAAATTCAGCTGCAACGTTGAGTTCGCTTACGCGCGAGAACGCCAGATCCAGGTAACCTTAGTAGCCGTAGGAAACGAGATGACAAACTCTCCGCAATCTGTTGGCTTGGCTGTCGGTCGGGCGCTCGTTCGGGGTGTTGTGCCGCACAACTGGAAGCCGCCGGCCAGAGCAATAACATAATATACTTATAAACATAACACGCGTAATTATAAATATGTAAATTTAACTGTAAGCTAAGTGAACGAACCGGACGAAGAATTGGATCTTTTGGTGGGTTCGCAGCGAGCTTTGGCACGTGTTATTTTTTTTTTTTTTACCGGTTCCGCTTGTGTTTTTCGCGCGTGTTCGTTGACACTTTCTGTCTGCTCCAGCCCCCCACGGCAGCAATACGGCGCGAAACCATCCGAGACATATCTGTGACACAAAGCGAAGCGAAGCCTGACGCGCGCTGGAGCAAAAATCAAACGGAGCATGAAAAGCATACGAAACAATAGAGGAACCCGAAGTCCCCGAATTGACGCGAATAAGAAGAATTTAAACAAAGTACACACACTTTTTGTTTTTTATTTTCATTTCACGGTTTCGTTAGGTTTCTTGGGTTTACACGTTTGTCGCCTCTTCGTGGTGCGCGTTCATTCTGTGGTGACTTTGATCGATGTGTTTTTGTGTTCGCCCATTTCGTTCGTTAACTTTGCTTTGGGGGGTCGTTCAATTGTCGCAAGAGCCACCGGTAAGAACTTTGTTTGGTTTATGTTTTGAGTTTGAAATTGTCTACTTCGTTCTTTTAACTCTGTCGTTCATTTCCGTTTGCTTGTGTTTGGTTGTTTGATCTTTTGTTTTTTTTGTTTTTAGACTACAAAGCAACAGGACCACCGATCATCGACGAACAGTAAATGAAACGAACTCAAAAAACTCACTACGGACGCCAGTATAAAATAAAAATACCGGACGCATTGCCCCATCGTTTGTCACAGCTCGTGGATCGTGGTGAAGGTCCTCCGAAGCAACCGAAGCTGATCGTGGTTATCGGTTGCAATCAGCGAATTTGTAAATCCCATCGATCCAACGCAAAAGCTACAAAAACTTTATCCAAAACCGAAACGAGTACACCGAAAAACCGAGCGCCGAGGCCGTGGCGCACAGCCAAGGCAATAATGGACGCGCCATGTATAAAAAGTAAAGTGGTGAGTAACTAACTGGCATGTGATGTCGGGCAGTAGGACATAAACACGGAAACTAGGAAAATACCATGCTGAAAGAATAGGAAAATTGTAAACCACAACCAGCAGTTGTTGTAAAATGCATTTGTATGTCTGTAAAAAAAGAGCAGAACTTGTATAATGTGGAATGCGCACACCACATTCGTGCGGATGTGGAACAGGGCCAGGACCCCAAAAAAAGCCCCGCAAAGCATTAATATACCTAAATTTAAAGCGAAAGATATATTTACATTTATATTAACGAGAGCGCAAACAAAAGTGTACGATGAGCTGCGGTCACGAAACAAAAAGGATATTGTCAAAAAAAGCACAAACACAAAAGAGATGCGCACAACAAAACCCAAGACACAGTAAAACCCGGCAGCTAACGGATCTTGTTTGCGCTTAATTTGGAAGGGTTTGGAAACATTTCATTGTTGTTTTTTGTTTGCGACGATCTTCGTTTGAATTCGTCCTGTTCTGAGTGACAACAAATAAACTTTACCAACGAATCAAAATGACCCAAACATTCCACGACGGGGCTTAGCGGCGCGGGGTAGCAAGCAGACATCTCCGGCAGGAACGCGACTTTCTGATCTGAATGCAAGCAAAATCCGTAATCCGTAAGATCGTACGAGATCCCCGATGTGCACTCTGCTCCGCGTTAGCGCTCTGATCATAGTTCTGCTCTGAATGTGTACAATCAAAACCTACCTATCATAATAACAGCAAACGCAGCAAAGAAGTCAGTTGGAAGCAAAAAATAGAGTAAACCACGGTGTCACGAGATCTACGAGAGAGATGTATATTTTGTGTATTTTTTCCGTGACCGGCTAGGGCAGGGCACCTTCGCGCGGGAAGGTTTCGCGTGTGTGTGTTGTTACTTTTTTGGTACACAAATAGTACAGGTGTGATTACAATCGTGCGTTGCGTTACCTAGTTTAGCATGTGGCTCTGTGGCCAACCCAACCACCAGACAGTTAGTGTGACAGGAGTAGTGGTTTGGCGAGCCGAGCCGCGCCCAATCTGGACGAGGATCGATTTTGTTGATGCACTGATCGCGCAAGCGCAAGTGATACCTCGGCCAATAATTCCATCATTACCTCGATTGTTGTTGTTCTTGTTGTGGACGTGTTTTTTGCTTAATTTACACACGCCTTGCGTACGGCGGGCGATGAAAGGGATAGAGAATGTAGCGAATGGCCAAACTGGTAATCGGTTCCGGGATGTTTCGTTATGGCCATTTATCGTCTCCCATTATCGTTTGCCAGCGGGCCATAAGGGAGCCCACAGCAAGACGACAGAGGGATGTTTGCCGGAAGCGTAATTAGGATGGTGCTTTGGTCCTTAAATTACCCTTTTTTCGCGCTCGTGAACCATAAACACAAAAACGATCGAAAATCCACCGATTGCACAAACAAACAAACAATGGAGAAGCTGTTTATATAAAACACGGTTCTTTCGTACGTACGGGAGTGGGGATGTTTTGGATGCAACATAATATTATGGCATAAGGAGTTATGGCCACCACTTTAGACTAATTGTGTGTAGACTAGATGAAATCTAGCGAATGTGTTAGAAGGGTGGGTGGCCGAAGTTGGATCAATAAATAGTAAACAGTAGTAACAGTAGTGGCAAGGAACAGAAACATCGTGCAGGGACTGAAACAAAGAATGAAGACATTGTTAAGCAAAACTAAAACGAACAAGAATACAAAACATATGTTTAAGCGAAGCGAACAGAGAAGGAACACTTACGGAACAAACTAGGCAACGGTGTGTGACACCGGCGCTCTCGTAACAATTGCAAACAATCACAGAGTTACAACGAGTGTGCTGAAGCAAAGGAGAAAACCCTAGAAACGATTCGTAGTTAATCTGCAATGACCAACCATTTTTTGCTTTTGTCCTCTTTGAGCTGAAGATCTGAGATCTGAGAAGATTTTCAATCGCGTGGGACATTTTGCACCTCTTGTGATCATTTCTGGTTCATATTCCCGTAGGTTCGATCCGATTTTGTATTTTCGTTTACTAAAAAAAAATAAAATCCCTTTGCTGTTCCTTTGCCTGCGAGAAGGGCGTTATGTGAGGCCACTACCCGGTCCTTGTTTTATAGATGCTGTTAATTGAGAATGAAAGAAAACCGCTGTTGATGAGTGTGTGTGTGTGTGTGTACGTGATCATTATTAATTGAACACCGATAGCGTTTTGAGCGTTTGTATCGTTTGTTAACTGATAGGCTGAAATGTTGGGCCCCACGGGTGACCGAAGGAAAACTCAGAAAAACCGAGGCAGGATTTGATAAAAACCAAGAAGCTAAAGAATGTAACATAGTTGATGTTTGCGCATGGAGAAAAACTATACGAGAAACTTGGAAATCAAACTTTAAAAAAGTTAAACGAAAAGCCCAAACTATTGTCGTTGAGCGTGGTGCTGTGTGGCGTCGAAATAACAGAAGCGACGGGAATCTTGAAATAACATATAGCCAAATGAAACATTTAAGCTTAAGACAACCTTCAGATAACACTAACGGAGGGAGAGAGAGAGCTAATGGCAGAGAGGTATAGGCAAGTCTTTGAAACACTGAAAGAAACCATCGTGCAAAACATTGCACAACTATTCGCGTTTTTGGATACCGGCGATTGTGTGCGAAGTGTGAAAATTTAAGAAGAAACAAAAAATGATTGTAAACAACATAAATATTATAAAGAGAGCGTTGCAAAAAAACAGAAACAGAAGGAGAGCGAGAAGCAAACCAAAACAAAAGATGTAAAATTACACAGATGAGAGAACAAGTTAAACTATTTAATATTATATATACATACCGCCTTCGGTGGTAAGGATCGACCGAACAAAGAATAAAGTGAAGTCTAAATCAAACATTGTACCACCGTGTGTGTCCCTTCCGAAAGAAACTTGATGCCTCCGGCGTTAACGTTAAATTTCTTGCGAAAATTCCCCATTTTCCCCCCAAAACCATTTCTTTCAAAGCTGCTCTTAATTAAGCCAGTTTCAATATGTTTGCAGATTTTTATTTTCATTAGCTACTACAGTCGGTTGGTTGGTTTTCTCTGTTTTCATCTGTTTTTTCTTCTCCTCGTTCCGCGCGGTTCTTCCCCTTTTTTTGTTTGATCGCTTGTTTTACAGTGTTTGCCGTATGTTTTGTTTGTTTCAACAGTTTTTGTGTTTTTCCAGCCAGCCAGCCAGCAAGCGAACACTTTTCGCTTGCAATTTTGCTTTCTTTTGCCATTTGTGTTTCTCGCTCTCGCTCTTATCATCTTTTCCTTTTTTCGGTTTCCTTGCTGCGGTCACACGACCCTCTGTCTCTCTTACGCACTCACACACGCACACACGGCACGATTCTTTATAATTGCATGCAGTTCATATTAAATTCAATATTTTGTGTGTTCGTTTGTTTAGTGTGGTTTTTCTGGTTTCGTTCTCTCCCGTCGCAGTGTGGTTGCGAGTGTGTGCGGCGGCCGGCCGTGTGTATTTAGTTCGCGGTGTGTGTTTGCTCTCTGTGTTTGTTGCTTTGTTACAATTACGCGGGGCTGCTCTGCTCGCCGGTTTTAATGCATTTTTCTTTATTTACCATATTATGCTTTTAATAGGTTTTTTCTATGTTGCCTCTGTTCTGTCCTGCGCGCCGCGCATGGCGTGTGGTGGTGGTGGTGTATGTTTTTTAAACTATAACTCCACATTCTTCATCGCTACATACAGAGCACACGCACACGCAGCACTCACACATACACGGGGGGTAGTGTTATCATTCCTCTCTCTCTCTCTCGCTATCTGTCTCTATTTCCTCCTGCTGGCGCGTGTTTCTGCTCACGTGCACCTTTAACTATGTTTTCTCCGCGCACGCGCTTCTGCCCACGTGGTCACCACCGCGTGGTTCGCGTGGAAGTAGTGTACTAGTGGCGCGCGCGCGCTTCCGGTAGCTGTCCCTTTACGAGCTAAATACACAGCTCCCGCTATCGGTGTGGCCGCGGTTGGCGGCTTCCTCTGTTTGTTTAACTTACTCTTCACACACACACATACACAGTTTTATGCAAACTTAACTCTCTCTCTCTCTCTCTCTCTCTGTTTCTTTCTTTCTTTCTTTCTTTCTCTCTTGTTAATGTTCCTCCTTCATCTACATGCGGGGGCAAATAATGATTACTTGGCGGCGGCATAGCTCCTTACATTTTTACACACACACACACGCTTTCCGGTTCCGGCGACTCTCCTCTGGTTGCGTTTCCTTACTGACTTAAATAATCTTATCGCCTACGTGGGGGGGTGGTTGTGTGTTGTTTTAGGAGGTTTTCCATTTCTCCTGTTCTTTTTGCCATAATCGCTTTATTCACCTTGTCTCTCTCGCGCTCCTTCTCGCTCTCTGCGTTCTGCGTTCGGGAAGTTTTCCGATTTTCCACGGTGGACACTCGCGCTCTCTTCTTTTGCTTCTTTCTATCTAGTTGTTTAGTAGTTTGTTCGTAGGTTCATTATCAGGAAGCAAGAGTTCCTTTCGCGAGTTGGGTTTAATTTCGGTCTTGCACTTGGGGAATATTATATGCGCCGCGCCGCAGAGATCTCGCGTGTCGAAAGCTGGGCTTTGCTTAGGAGAGGCGCTGCATGGGCGCTGCTGCTGGTTAGCCTCTTGAGCCACGCGCGGCGAATGAACGGTTCTCAGAAATAAGAGTTCTGTAATCTCATAGTTAGTTTGCTCCCTGTCTCTCTATACATATATATATATCTCTCTCTCTCTCTCTCGCTGTGTCTCTCTAGGACACTACCGCGCATCATCGATCGCTTGCGGGGTTTGGCGCGTGGCGCGGTATGAGTGATGGCAATCGGGATCCGGCCACCTCGATCCCCTGGTTTTCTTCTCCTTTCCAAGAGGCAGCACGCAGCAAATAACGCGGCAGGAAGTGAGAAGTCGCGACGACGAAATTGGCGTATCAATGTATATAATATATATATATAAACGGGTTCGGGCGCGCGCAGGGACACGCGTGCTGTAAGCATCTGTCCCAGTCTGCGTTTATCATCTCGCTGGAGCGGTTCCGTGTTTTAATATAGGTATATTTTGTTGCTCTCTCTCTTTCTCTTTTCTCTCCTCTGGTTCTGGTTTCCCCCCGTTTCTACTGATCTCGTCGCTCTACTAAATATCCTTTTCTCCATCGTTCCCGCCGGCTCTCTCTCTGTCTCTACTAAGAAGCGACTTTTAAATTGTTATAAACATATTATCTGTTTCTGTGTTGTTTTTTTTGCATGTTTAGATTCGCGCCAGTTTCCTGCGTTCTTCGTTTAATACATTTAATTCTATACTTTACAAAATGCGTTCCTCGCCACTCGCTCGCTCACTGCTAGCCCGCCCGCCTGCCCGTCGTTTGCTGTGGATGGACACTTGATCCACGATAAGTACCCCAATTGCCATCAGTGTGTGCCCCGGGGGTAGTAAGTGTTTCTCTTTGCTACTCTCTTTCTCTCGATGCGCCTGCAGCGCGCCCCCTAGTTCCATCTCCGGCTGCCCACGCAAACGCAGACTTAATAAACTTTCTATGTTAGGTGTTTGTTTGTAGGTTCAATATTGTGTTTCGCGGGCTTAAGTTACTGTTTTCAGTTACGCTCTCTCCGCTAGTGACTGCGGAGTGACTGTACAAAGAAGAGGATTTTGGGTGACGAGCCGAAATGAAAAGCCGCAGAGCGCGACAGAAGATCACGCTTTATCACGGTTGATGACGACGGCGGAGTTGTTGCAGGGAAGCAAACAACAAATAGCAGATAAATAGAATGCTGTTCTCTGGCTCTGGTGCACTGAACGAAGCAAATCTCTCAGCAAACTACTGCTGCGGAATGTGTGCTGCTCTTCGCTGGGCGATTTGAGCAATTCACGGAAACGCAAAAACCATCAACTCGCACTCAGCGATCGATTTGTTGATTCAAAACTAATAAAAGACCCAAAATATTCCTCTTCTTTCCTATATTTTATGCTTCGCGGCTTCCACAACATTTCGATTGGTTTTGCGTGCGTGGCAGGACACACCCTACAGGCTACGCTCGTCGGCGGTAATGTTGTGTGTTGTATCCGGTTCCGGTGTTTTGTTTTTCTTTTTTTTTGTTTTTGGTGATTTTTCAATTTTTTTCTTTGTTTCGTTTAAGTTTTTTCTCCTCGCAGCGTGAGAACACGGGTGATAAACAATTGAAAACACACAGGACCAAGCAAACAGAATCGATTACAAAAACTAAACCGAACGGACGACGACGGCGGAGGGAGCAGAGATCAGTCCCCCTTGACGATCGACGACCACAGGGGGACGAGAGCGATGAATGTAACGTTTTTTTGTAGTTTTTCCTTTATTTTTACGGTTTGAAATGTCGTGTGCTGTACCAGGGAAACATAATCAAGTCAACTGAACGATCGGTACAACACAAATGCATGGCGAAATCCACAAAAAAGGCAAAACGGAAAAGAAACAAGAAAAGAGAGACATTCGACGACATCCGCGGGCGGTGGTATTATCCCTTTTTGCGAGGGGGGAAACAACGGAAAGGAAGGCGTCACAGTGTCATTAGAAAGGAGGGTTGGTTAGGATTAGTGCAGCTGGCGATCGGACCAGCCAGCCATGAAGAATGGACGATCGGAAAAGTCGGATAGGAAGTGAAACGAAGCGTTCTTTACGGTGCGCGTAAATACGGTGCAAGAGTATCAAGAGGTGATGATCGGTGGTGATCGTTAGCAGAAAGAGGTGGTGTTGTGTTGTGGTGTAGACTAGAGAAAAGTTGGTGGAAGTTAACCGTGACCGAGATTACTACTAAAGCTTTCTTCTCCACGATTCATAAGGTGCCGGTGCCGCGACAACAATCCATTGGTGCAGAAGCTCGCGTCGTGCGACGGTGCAGGAAAAAGAAGTTTGTGTGTGTGTCTCGTCAGATCGTCGTAGAAGAGATGTGTGAATGCGTGCGCGCTGCCGTGCCGCTGCGTTTCCCTAAGTCAAATTCCAAACATTATTCCAACAATAACGTGCCACACCATTGGAATTTCGAAACCGCAACAACGCATGCACAATGTGGCCGTTCGAACAACAAGCTGATAGCGGAGCGGTGATGGTGCAGCTGAAAAAGTGCAGCGTATTTTCGGGAATCACACCCCAAAAAGGGTATCTCAGCCCCAAATGGAACTGTTCTGCATTCCGCTCGAATTACGTGCTTGTTTAGCTGAATGGATGAATGCAGCAAGCGGTGCGCCATCGTGCTCGTAAGATGAGGAGAAGTTCTTGGAGTTTGGAAGGAAAGTATCGGCTTGGTTTCGGACACCACGACGCGACGGAGCGACGATCCAAAATCTACTGACGATCACATGTCGACCGTTACACGTGAGAGGCGTTACGTGACAACCCCTCTTTATGCCAATTGTTAACGTTTGATAAATTTTATCAGCGCACAAAGCCGCCTTCCTTAAAGCGGTTGATAAAACACTTCAAACACAAAGTCGTGTCGTCACGTAACATCACTCGCTGGTCTAAGGTTTCGAAGATTTCCCACATGTCGTTGCAACAGTTGCAACGACTGCATCAATGATTTATCTTATCATTTCTTGCTCAATGATAGGCTTTGAGTGTTCGATCATGAATGACATTACGGTCGGTGCTATCGCTTGATTACTGTATTCTCTTTCGATGATCCGCTCTCTGCTCGGGTTCGTGGGCATTCGCGGCAAATTCTGTCCATGTCTATTCGGCCCGGCCCGGTGGCTTATTTCGATTGCAATATTTTTCGGTTTTCAGTTAGTACTCTTTAGAAAGCTCGATTTTGTTGTTCTTTGTTGTCGTGACGCGACATTTGAGGTTACTTTTTTGCATTCTATTCGATCTCTACACCGTTCTCTAAAACGTTGGATATATCCTACAGAACCAGCAAATGTTCGTTGTGGTTTAAAATAGTAATTATTATGAGCATTAAAAAGTGGTGTATACTATTATAGCGAAAAATGGCTACGACGCCTGGCAAAATCGGCGCAAAAGGCTGCGCGCACTGCTATGTACCTAATATATTCGTTCGCGTGTACTTGTTTGATTACGAAAGTTTGTTAGCTTAGTTTCTCCGGCATGTGTTCGTATTTGAAAGCAAGAAAACGGAGGCAGAACTTACGGAAGAAGCTTATATTTGCCTAGTTTGCCTCACGCTAAGCTATTTCTCTTTAACATCAAGCAAAATTCATCCCGGGCCCATGATATCCGCGGTGCCTTTTTATTTACAATTTAAGGAAACCAAATTTGGCAAACGCAGTGCCACGCGCGGTTAAGAGTGTTCCGCCAAAAGAAAATTTGTTTGCCACACAAATGGTGCAGCTCGTCTTTCTCGTAAACCTAACCTAATGACGTTTTCTCCTTGCCGTAAAAGAGAACCTACTTCGTCGAAAACTAATCCAAGCAAACGTGGCCGATGCAAGTGTGCGGTGCCACAGTTCATCGTCGTACAAAAAGGGATGATTTTGATCTAGTAGCCATCTTGTACTAAGCTGATATGATGTATATCCTAAAGTAGCCTGTGCTTGGTGTGCCCGAGAAAATATGGACGTATCCCTTTTTATGGTGTGATTTTTTTTGTCATTTGACCTAAGCATTCCTTAGTGGGGCACATTTTCAAATAAAAACGGTAGCGAGAACAAGCAAATCGAGCTGATTTTTGTTTTGCCGTAGCCCTGGGCGCTCATGTTGCGTTTCCCACTCATTCCCAGAGTATACGTAGGAAGGATAACACGACAGTAAGATCATTAACGTCTAGATCAATGTCATCATCGAGATCACTGTGGGATGTTCGCGGTTTGTGGTCGCGTGTGAGAGTTTTCGTGACGCAAGGGCAAAAGTAGTAATATTAAGAGGCACGCAATTTCGCAATATGGCGGTTGTGGTGGTGACGATGACGACACGTTGGCGGCGGTTGCAGCGGCAAACATTAGCAGATGATGGCACACGGTGAGCGTGCGGCGCGGCGCACGAGTGTTTTACGAATTGTCACAGACAAAACAGAGTGTGTGTGTGTGTGTGTGTGTGTGTGTGGGTGTGTGTGGGCGGCATTTCGCAGCGCGGTGCACACCAAACGTGAATTGCATCGCACACACACAGCAAAAGGGCGATAGAGTTCGCGCGGATCAGATTAGAGGTCGTGGCGGTGGTGGTTTGCGGTTGTGTATGGACAGTAGTAGTAGTAGTAGTAGTAGTAGAAGGATGTGGTCGTTTGTTGTTGTTCGTGGCGAAGATTGGCGAGGCGCACGGATGTCGCAAGGGTTGTCGCAGGATACAGGGAACGGAACGTAAACAATTTATCATTAATTAACAGATTGATCGCGATGTTATGGTGCTGCTGCTCAGCGTACAGCAGCCATACAAAGGAAGCCAGCAGCTGCTTGAGCGGCAAAAGAAAAATGTATGCCCCAAAATGGAAACAGAAAAGGAATCTATGTTTACCCCCGGGGGTGGGGGGATGATCGGGGAGATCGGAACGGACGTTTCAATCGGGGGATAGATCATGTGCGTGTGCGCTGTTTTTTTGAGTGACACTGTGTGTTTGCTAATGTAGCGGATGAGGAGCGGCCGCTGTCGGGTTACGACAGGGAGTCGCAATACGATTGGAAACGGAGAGAGAACTAAGGAAACGCGGTAACAAAACGAAACGTTAACGGAAGAAAAAATGGAATCAAACCGGAAGGAAGGAAGAAAACAACAACCGAAGACCAAAAACCGAAGAAAGCCGACTCGCGTCGTCGTGGTCGTGTGTCGTTACGGAACGAAATACATTACA